>NC_041215.1:67251652-67330655 GCF_002837175.3 Physeter macrocephalus | reverse complement strand
CTGACAAAGGACTAATCTCCAAAATATATAAACAGCTCATGCAGCTCAATATTAAAAAAAAAAAAAAAACAACCCAATCAAAAAATGGGCGGAAGACCTAAACAGACATTTCTCCAAAAAAGACATACAGATGGCCAAGAAGTACATGAAAAGCTGCTCAACATCACTAATTATTAGAGAAATGCAAATCAAAACTACAATGAGGTATCACCTCACACCAGTTAGAATGGGGATCATCAGAAAATCTACAAACAACAAATGCTGGAGGGGGCGTGGAGAAAAAGGAACCCTCTTGCACTGTTGGTGGGAATGTAAATTGATACAGCCACTACGGAGAACAGTATGGAGGTTCCTTAAAAAACTAAAAATAGAATTACCATATGACCCAGCAATCTCACTACTGGGCATATACCCAGAGAAAACCATAATTCAAAAAGACACATGCACCCCAATGTTCATTGCAGCGTCCATTGACAGACAAATGGATAAAGAAGATGTGGTACATACATACAATGGAATATTACTCAGCCATTAAAAGGAACAAAATTGGGTCATTTGTAGAGGTGTGGATGGATCTAGAGTCTGTCACACAGAGTGAAGTAAGTCAGAAAGAGAAAAACAAATATTGTATATTAACATATATATGTGGAACCTAGAAAAATGGTACAGATGAACCGGTTTGCAGGGCAGAAATAGAGACACAGGTGTAGAAAATAAACATATGGACACCAAGGAGGGAAAGTGGCGGGGGGTGGTGGTGGTGGGATGAATTGGGAGATTGGTATTGACATATATACACTAATATGCATAAAATAGATAACTAATAAGAACCTGGTATATAAAAAATAAATAAAATAAAATTCAAAAATTCAAAAAAAAAAATACAGCTACCAGGGTATTACCTGGTGGTCCAGTGGTTAGGATTCGGTAGTTTCACTGTCACGGCTTAGGTTCAATCCTTGGTCCGGAAACTAAGATCCCATGAGCCACATGGCATGGCCAAAATAATAATAATAATAATACAATTGCCATTTGACCCAGCAACTCCACTTTATATATTTACCAAAAGTAAATTAAACATATGTCCACACCAAGACTTAAACATGATAGTTCATAGCAGTTTTATTAATGATAGCCCCAAACTGGAAATAATCCAAATGTTTCCCAACTGATAAATGGGTAAAGTGTGGTATGTCCTTACAATGAAATAACACTCAGCAATAAATAGGAAACTACTTATATATGCAACAACATGGATGACTTTCAAAAACATCATGCTGATGAAAAGAAGTGAGATACAAAAGAGTACATGTTGTATAATACCATTTTAATGAAACTCTAAACAAATGAAATCAAATATATATAATAGTTATGGAAAGCAGATCAGTGATTATCTTGGGGGTTCAAAGTGGAGTTATGTGGGAGGATTGACTGCATGGTGTGGAAAAGAACTTTTTGGATTGTCAGAAATGTTCTATCTCTTTATTGTGATTTATCAAAATTCATCAAACTGTACACTTAAAACAGGTACATTTTATTGTATATAATTTATACTACCATGTAGTTGATTTAAGAGAAGAAAAAAATCCTCACATTTGTTAGTTTATTACTTTCCTTAGTCATACCAAAGTATGACTCCTGTCTGAAATGTACTTCCTTCTGTCTCCCATCCACACACTGTACCCCAATGTTTTGGAGTGTTAATACTAATCATGTTGCTTACCCTACAATCCTACTCTATCATCCCTGTTTTACTTGTCTGCCTTTGCATCTAAATTTTAAGATTCTTGAGAGCAGTGGATATGGCCTAGCCATAGTAGGTACTAAAAATTGTTGTTGAATATTGGAGTAGTATTTGTTCAAGTACTTTGCTTACTAAGAATACTCAAAAGGATCAGAAACATTTAAAATGAAGATACAGTCCCTCTTGAAATAATCACTTCTTTAAAGTTAAACAAATAACAAAATTTATAGAATTCAGGCCACATATCTGATATGAATATTACATCTAATACTTAAAACATTCATTGTTTGGGTTAGTCCCAATGTGGCTTTGAAGAACACTATATGCACAGAATTGTGAATTGTTTGATATGTTTCCTAAAATCATAAGTTGCCAAAAAGTTCACCTTATTAAATACATAATATACATGTGTCAGAGAGAAACTTTCCTGCTCATTTGGTATCTTCTGAACCTGACAGGTTCGTCAAATGAATGAATAACTCTGGCTATTAGCATTAATACATACCTGTTCAAAATGCATCAACCTTATTATAACAATTCCTTCCTTTTTGTAAAGAGCAATCCATGCATATACATATAACTCCTTTCATACAATGTCTAACTATGTGTCTAACAAGAAATTGTAACAGTAGGTTTTCAGATAGCCTAACTTTACAATTATGTATATTAGAAAAGAGCTACTGCCATTTGAATTTTTAAGAAATGTTTGGAAAAAATTTAAGAAACACATTGTTTTCTGTTCAAAATTCAAAATCAGTTTTAATTGTTATACCTACTTATAGTTTTTGAATTATGCAGTTTTTGAATACTATAAATATAGATCTAGTACAAGAAAAAAGAAAAATAGGAAAATATTTACTTTTTAAAGTACAGTGATTTAATTTAATGTATAAAGCCAATAGAATAATTGTTACTTCTGCCAGATGGTATTTTACATTTTGATAAAAAGATATATTCTTAATCATATATGTCAAGAAAAAGGGACCATATGTTGTTAAACACTTCCAATTTGTCATTTAATTTAAAAGGCACTACTGATATTGCCATAAATTTTTTTTGGTGATGTGGCCTAAGTATCCTTGGTGTCAATAAAATTTAATTTTCTCAAGTAATTTCCTTATTGCTCTTTGTTTGAGCAAATAATTCAACAAAGAATTTTTTTAGCATCTATAAAGAAAAGATACCATAAAGAGGATAAATCAGGGACTTCCCTGGTGGTGGAGTGGTTAAGAATCTGCCTTCCAATGCAGGGGACACGGGTTCGATCCCTGGTCCAGGAAGATAAGCCCGTGCACCACAACTACTGAGCCCATGCACCACAACTCCTGAGCCCACGCACCACAACTACTGAAGCCCGCGCACCTAGAGCCCATGCTCCACAACCAGAGAAGGCACCACAATGAGAAGTCTGCACTCTGCAACAAAGAGCAGCCCCTACTCACTGCAACTAGAGAAAGCCTGTGCACAGCAATGAAGACCAAACGCAGCCAAAAAAAAAAAAAAGTAATGTGCATGTTACCACATTATTAAAAAAAAAAAAAAAAAAAAGAGGATAAATCAGAATCCAGAGTCTATATTCAAGTTACTACTGGGTAAAAAAGCATAACCTCTGTTTCCAAGAGGCCTCTAAAATTTAATTTACTGTATTCTAGCAAAGTAAGTAAAATATACAGAGTAACTCAAATCATTCCAAACTGATGTGCCTTAAGTTAGAAACCCAGTATATTCTAAAGATTTTTTAAAAAAGAGAGAGAATTTCCTGGCAGTCCAGTGGTTAGAGCTTCATGCTTCCACTGCAGGGGCCCCAGGTTCAATCCCTGGTGGGGAAACTCAGATTCTACAAGCTGTGCTGCTGGGCCAAAATATATATTAAATATATATATATATATATATGTTTAAAAAATGGTAATTATTTATATTACAAAATAATTTTGCACAGTAAAAAAAGTTTCTAATGAAAGAAACTATATGGAAGACACAGAAAATAGCATTCAATCTATAATGGGAAAAGGAAATTGGTATTGGATGAGAATTAAAACAAAGGTTTTATATGCCTTTGTTTCCTCTACCTTTTGAAAAGAGAATTTGTTGATCCCTTTTCCTCTGCCATTCTCCACCCATTTCTCTTTTCATTCTGTAGGGCTTTACGTATGATTTTATTCAGGCTGAAAATTTTAATTACCATGTACATTCTGAAGACTTGCAAATTTCTGTTGTCTGTACATATCTCTTCTCCAGGTTTTTCATTGTTGTATGACTATATCACTATTTATCCATTCTCCAGTTGATGGACATTTGGGTCGTTTCCGGTTTTTTGTTTTCAGTTTTTTGCTATTATGAACAACACTGCTATAAACATTCTATGTATTCCCTGGTCTATCTGACCAAGAGATTCTCAAGAGTATATACCTAGAAGTAAAATTGATGGGTTCTAAGGCATGCATGTTGTCAATTTTAATTGATAATACCAAATTGTAATCCAATATAATGTTCAAACTTTCTTGTTGCTCTAAATCATCACTCTCATTTAATTTTGTTGGACTTCTTCATTTTTGTCAATCTAATGAGAATAAAATGATATATCACTTTGCTTTAATTTGCATGTTCCTGATTACTAATAAGGTTGAACATCTTTCAAATGTTTGTTGTCCATTTATATTTACTCTTTTCTGAAATGCCAATTCATGACTGGCACATTCTTTACTATGAAGTTCTTCTTCTTCTTATTGTTTTGCATACTTACAAACTCTTCATTTTGCACTTCAGTAAAATGAAACCCAAAGAGAATACCTTGCATGGGAAAGGTCATGTAGCTAGTAAGTAGCAGAGTCAAATTCATAGTAACCAGTGATGTTTTTTTTTTTTTTGGTGGAAAAGCAACTGATGTGCAACTAACGTGATTTCCTTCTGTTATCATTTTATTTTTCTAAAGTAGAAACAAATATAATATAAGTTTCTATGACACTTTAGACTGTATGTGACTACCTCCTTTCTAAGCCAGGCAGATATATGGGTTTAGCAGTCCACTGAGATTGGAATGCTGCTCCAAGGAGGCTACACCCAATAGTGAAACTTGAAAAGTTATAGGTCTGTTCATTATAATTGCAAGTAGCAGAGGAAATTGGTTAACAACTATCCTGGAAACTCAAATTTTGGGGATAGAATGAGGGAAGTGTGTAGTGTAATAAAGACCCCCAGATGAGGCTGATCTTTCTACTCATTGTGATCTATCTACTCATTGTTTAAAGTGATTGAGAGGTAAAATCAAAATACAGTGTATTTCTCATTGTTTATCATGAATACCACAGGTGGTACCCAAGATGATTTTGGACAGTCTGTGGACATTTTTTACATTAATAGGTATGTACTTATTTTAATGTATACTAGAAAAATATATAAAGAGCATATCAGACCTTTAATTTAATGGCTATTATTGCTTAAGATAACACTCAGTTTCTTTTAAAAGCACCTCTTTAAGGAAAATATTAAGTAAACAATAACGCAAATAGTAAGTGGATGGGAAAAATTGTGAAAAAAGCACGTAAATGACCAAAATTTGGAAAACACTGGACAGTGATTATGATCATAGACAAATCTGGGTTTATAAATTGACTCCATTACTTCCTATGTGTATGAACATGGCAAGTTAATTTACTTTCCTTGGCTGTATTGGTTAGTATATTAGTTGCTTTAGCAAAGACCAAAATAGTAATGGCTTAAACAGGTTATAACATTTCTTTCTATCTCACATGAAGATCATGGTGGTGAGGGGGTCAGAGTGGCACTGCTCCATGAGATTCTGAGAAGCCTGGGGTCCTTCTACGCAGCTGTGCCACCATCATCTCATATTACAGCATGTGGGAAGGGGAAAGAGGAATTAGGGGGGCAAGCAGCTTTTGGTTAAGAGCTTGAACGAGAATTTACACATATCACTTTTGTTTACACTTGGCTAAAGAGACTATCATCTCCCGTGGGAAGGAAGGAAACAGTGGCACTTAAGACAATGGACATCAAGCAACAAAAGACAATGAACCCTGAGAGATGGAAAACAAGTGAAGGGAGCCCTCTAGTTCCCCCAGTTGTCCCAGCTTACTGTCTGGAGAAAATTTCCAAGCCTCAGAACAGGAATGGAGAACGTAGGCAGAACCCAGAGGCCTACCTGAGTTGAAGAGACAGACGTGGGAGTCTGGAGGAACCAGGCTGTTAGAGTTCATAGGGCAGAGAACCAGAAAGGAGAGAGATGCACAGGGAGAACGCCAGAGATCTACAGAGAGACTGTCCTGAATATTCAGTTGATTAGTGATCAGTGCATGCGTGTGGCTGGGGAAAGAACCATGTGAAAGGATTAGAAGGAAGGGTGACCAGTTCGTAAGGGCCAATAATAATGCCTGTTCCCAAGAGCTAGCCTTGGAAAAAAACCTCATAATTAAAGCAGCATCAGTAAGAGCACCAAGAATGGTATGCTTCAGTAATGGGGAATAATTAACCATACACTAAAAGTAGGTCCAAAGGATCAAAGTACTTCTAAGTAACTGACCAGATTTAATGCTGGGATATCAATTCTCCCCAAGCTGATTCTAAAATTCATATGGAGGTGCTTCCCTGGTGGCACAGTGGCTGGGAATCCGCCTGCCAATGAAGGGAACACGGGTTCGATCCCTGGGCCAGGAGGATCCCACATGCGGCAGAGCAACTAAGCCTGTGCACCACAACTACTGAGCCTGCGCTCTAGAGCCCGTGAGCCACAACTACTGAGCCCGCGTGCTGCAACTACTGAAGCCCATGCACCTAGAGCCCATGCTCCACAGCCAGAGAAGCCACCGCAATGAGAAGCCCACGCACTGCAACGAAGAGTAGCCCCCACTCGCCGCAACTAGAGAAAGGCCACGCGCAGCAACGAAGACCCAACGCAGCCAAAAATAAATAAATAAATTTATTTAAAAATATAAAAAATAAAATTCACATGGAAATGCAAAGGAATTTGCATTTAAGCTAAATGCAAATTAAAATAACCAGAACAACTTTGAAAAAAAAAGGTAAAGGACTTACACTACCTGACTCTAAGACTGAATATACAACTCCAATAATCCAGCCTGTGGTATTTGACAATTCTAGAATCAAATCCTGGTTCCACCTCTTACTTACCTAGAGCAAGTCACCTAATCTCTGTAAGCTTCAGATCTCTTATCTGTAAAATCAAAATAGTAACAATCTGGTAGGATTATGTGACTAAATGAAATAGTGTATATAATGTACTTAGCACAGTACTGGGCCTGTATAAAGAATGTCAGCTTTTATTATCCACTCGGCCCCAGGCTCTATAAGACAGGGACTGTATCCATTTTGATTATCATTGTATACTTAGAGCCTTAGAAGGAAATTGAGGTTCAACTATCTCAAGCAAAGAGTTAACAAGAAAATAGTTAACCATATAATTAAAAGAACTTTAGATATTATCAAAAGTCCAACACCACCACTTTTCAAATGATGAGCATGAAATTTAGAGAACCCAAGTTTCAAGCCCAGGTCATTCTTATCTAGTGATTCACACCTTCTCTCTTATTCTCAAATACTTTGGCTTTAGGATACCTTAACCTTGGGACTTCCCTGGTGGTCCAGGGGTTAAGACTCTGTGCTCCCAATGCAGGGGGCCTGAGTTCGATCCCTAGTCAGGGAATTAGATCCTGCATGCCGCAACTGAAAGGTCCCGTGTGCCGCAACGAAGACCCAGCACAGCCAAATAAATAATTTAAAAAAATACTTTACTTCTAACTTTACTTCTAATAATCCCAAATTCAAGGAATAGATAATATTGATTATAAGAAAAAGCTCTAGTTTCAGAATAGTATATTTAGAATAGCCATGGTGGCCTATAAGCTGAATACACAAGTGTAAGCAAATGATATATTTTAAAATTTAGCATGACATTGAGTTATTTTGCATAGAATTTAGTCTATAAGAATTTCAAATTTAAATATCTAGTGACCACTATTTCACAATATCTCCAGAGTCTACACCTTTCACTTTGTAGCAACAAAAAAATAATAAATAAATAAATATATTGAATCCTGCTTATCATACTTCAAATGCCCAACACAAATGCCCCCAAGAAAATCCTTAAAACCACTACCCAAACCATCTGACCCCCTTTTAATGGTTTTACATAGTCCTGGGTCAATTTTTTAAATCTCTTCATTGTTTTTTACTTCCAAGTATTCATGTCCTATCTTGTTTTGTGTTATTAACTTTGTGTAAATATTCCCAAATTTTGACTTTTTTCAATGATGTTGAAACTGGCATGTAATGTAATTCTGCCAGTATACTCAGGAAAAATGACTATGGTAATCCACAGTTAAAAGCTGATTCATCATGCGTAATGGCTGATAAATAATAAATTTAATTTTAATCTTGGGCACATTCAGTGCTTAGGATATATTTCTCTCTCCTTACATCTACCTACAGTTATGAAGCTCACCAAAATCTCCAACTTTTTCATTTATATAAGGTAGCTTATACAAGATAATCTTTGCTGGATGATATTAATTGGGTCTATAAAGAGTCCTTTTATTAGAGTGTAACTATTTTCATAATGAACTTATTTGATTTGCAGATTAGTTCACTATAAATCCTATTAATCTTTATGTTAGTTTTCTTAGCATTTTGTGATAGCTTTCTATAATTATTGTGTATTTAATAAATTAAGCAATAACCTTAATGCTTTAAAATGTTAGTGTAATAGATGAATTTCAAACAATTCGGGTGAAAATGAGCTCATTCATGAAGAGGATTTAATATTCATTCACAAATGACAAGAATTCTCTATAGGTAGATGGTAACATTCTAAATAAACCTCAGCCATTGAGTGCAAGTTTCAAAAGTGGTAATTTTGAGAGTGCAAATAATTTGATTAAGAATTAAATAAAGGCAGATTATTTTTCCTTACTGAGAGATTTTTATTTTTATTTTTATTTTTATTTTTTTTTTGGTACGCGGGCCTCTCACTGTTCCGGACGCGCAGGCCCAGCGGCCATGGCTCACGGGCCCAGCCGCTCCGCGGCATGTGGGATCTTCCCGGACCGGGGCACGAACCCGTGTCCCCTGCATCGGCAGGCGGACTCTCAACCACTGCGCCACCAGGGAAGCCCCATGAGAGATAATTTTTAATTTTATGTTTCAAAACATGATTGGACTATCAATACTTACAAGTGCAAGTGAACTATTAATCATTCTGACCAAAAAAAAAAAATTGAAAATAATATTCACATGCAACACAACATCAAATCATATATATATACATATATATCAATATAAGTTCTATTTTATATGTATTTATATGAAGTAACTTTGTGAGACTAGCATGTAAAAAAAGCTTGCTGGAGTTGTAATATTAACCATGGTATCTGTGCTGTGGAATTGCCTTGAAGGTGACACCTCTTTATAATAAGATACTTTGGACATTTGGCATTATGCCAATTTCATTAGGTTGTAAGTGTTTCTAATGCATTTTTTTGTAATGAAGTGCATTTGTTAGGAAGATAAACTCCAAATAATCATAGGTAGTTCTCTCGCGCACTTGACAACTGCACAGGAAAAAGATACCTTAACAGAGTCCACAGGATTTTGCTTACACCATAAAAGGGGTTTTAAGGCAGTTCTAATGAATTTTTCATTGTTTGGAACAAGCACTTTATATATTTCTTTGAAAAATCTATTCAATTTTTTCTAATCTGCATAATTTTTAGATTATTTAATTACTTATTAGACAGTGCTAATAAGTAATTAAATAATCAATAATGGGACACATGCAAAAGATTCAAAACTAGTCAAAACTACTACGAACTAAACAAACTGAAAAAGTCAATAGGGGCTTCCCTGGTGGCACAGTGGTTAAGAATCCTCCTGCCAATGCAGGGGATACGTGTTCGAGCCCTGGTCCAGGAAGATCCCACATGCTGCGGAGCAACTAAGCCCATGAGCCACAGCTACTGAAGCCTGCGCGCCTAGAGTCCGTGCTCTGCAACAAGAGAAGCCACCGCAGTGAGAAGCCGGCACCACAGCAAAAAGTAGCCCCTGCTCGCCGCAACTAGAGAAAGCCCGCGCGCAGCAACGAAGACCCAACGCAGCCAAAAATAAATAAATAAATAAATTTTTTTAAAAAGGAAAAAGTCAATAGGCTATTTAATTACTGCAAAAGAGAATTTATTTCCATAGCTATATAGTGTTTTGTTAATCTTAACAAAAGGATAGCAAAAAGAAGAAAACAAAACAAACAACAAAACATCCCAAGTCTAGACAAGATTATGCTGCTAACTTTGTGACTTTAACTGCTCTGGGCCTCAGTCTGCACAACTAGAGAGTGGTTTTCAACTTCTTCCTCTTCCTCTTCTTTTTCTTATTCTAGCAATAGAACATTTTGTCAGATGGAACCTTACGTGGAGCACCAGTATATAAAACAGATAAATGCAGGACTGCTCTGTTGAGGTGGTGGGTGGGAAAACCTGGAGCCCTCTGCAGATTTATATTTTTCGCTGTATAAAACATTCAAGAAAAGTTTGCTGACTTTGCTTTTGCTTCTGGGCTGCATATACTCAGAAAAGGATTTCACAGCATAAAAAATTTTAAACAATCATATCTTCCTTCTTCAGAGACTTTTACATTTAAATTGTTGATCTATCTGGATTTCATTTTTGTGTATGGAGTAAAGTAGGTCTCTAAATTCTCATTTCTCAGGATTACTACCTAATTGTTCCTCTGTTTATTAAGTAATTTGTCTTTATCCTACTGATTTGAAGTGCCACCCTTCTCCTGTGATAAGTTCTCACATATCATCAAATCTATTTCTATTGTCCAGTACTTTAGTTTTAGGGATGCTTCTAGCTCTCTCCATCCTCCACCGATTGCCAAGAACAAATGCTTTTTTTTTTTTTAAACTATGAAGACTTACAGTTTCATATACCAATTGTTAGCATTTTGTATATCTTTTCATGCCACATTTACTATTCTTTATTGTCACCTGTGTAAAATATGTTGACATCTATTGCAATTGTAATCAAATAAAGACATATATAAAACATTAGCATTAGTGGTTGAGAGCATGAATTCTAGAGCCAGAATGGGGACAATTATGCTACTTGTTAAATAGGCTTGTTGTGAGGATTAAATGACTTAATATTTGTAAAGCACTTGGTAAACGTTACGTGTTTGTTAGTTACTATTATTATAGTTATTGCATATGACCTATAAATCAATTGACCTAGTTTGTACATGATATTTTATCTATTTTTAGTTGCTACCCTTAAATTTTAACATGACTATTTAACTTAATGTCTACAGTTAGTCTTTTCCAACACGACTTCTCCAACTCTCTGATTCTCTGACACCACCTGGGTGTCCTATAATTCAATCCTATTCTGATACTAACTACCCAGAGTTAGTGTCAGACTTCACAGGTTTAAGGGCTCAGTCTCATAAGACTGCCCTCACTCAAACACCAGGCCCAATACCAAGTTCTCAGGTTACCTATACTTCTGTCTAACTTGGCTACAAATTCCAGGGTTCCTATAACCTCTTCTTCCTCCAAGGTTTGATAATTTGCTAGAATGACTCACAGAACTCAAGAAAATGATATGCTTATTATTCCAGTTTATTATGAAGGATACAAAAGAACAGGCAGATGAAGAAGTACATAGGGTAGGGAGGGCACAGAGCTTCCATGCCCTCTCCAGGTATGCCACCCTCCCAGCACCTTAATCTGTTCATCAATCTGGAAGCTCCCTGAACCTCATTGTTCAGGAGTTTTAAAGAGCTCAATTATCCAGCTCCTCTCCCCTCCCTGGGGGTCAGTGCATGGGGGTGAAAGTTCCTACCCTCTAATCACTTGGCCTTTCTGGTGACCAGTCCCATCCTGAGGCTATCTAGGGACCTACTCTAAGCTCTCTCATTGGCATAAACTCACGTGTGATCAAAAGGGGCTTATGATGAATGACAAAGGTCACTCCTAGCACTCAGAAAATTACATGGGTTTTAGGAACCTTGTGCCAGGAACCATGGACAAAGGCCAAATATATTGCTTATTATACCACAGTGGCAGGTATTCTATGTCCTTTTTCCTTCCTGAGCTCGCAGAAGACCATAGTTCCCAGCCCTGTAGGAGCTGGCCAGGGCAATCTGATACTTCCGGTCAATAGACTAAGAGAAGAAGTGATGTGTTTTGCTCCTGGGCTGAGGCAGTAAAAATCCACCATGCAATTTTCCAGTTCCCTTTTCCCCTGCAGCGGCAAATGTGGTAAGAAGTTGGAGCCAGAAAATCAAAGAAGATGAGATTGCTACGTGACACATGAATGACAGCTGCCCTGAAGAACTGCGTCAATGAGAATGATCTCTGAGTGACAGAGAAATAATATTTTATGTGTGAAACACTAAGGTTTTAGTTCTTGTTCGTTACCGCAACATAAACCTAGCCTCTCCTGCTTAGTGTATATTCCTTTTTTATAATCTTCTAGCTGGGACTCTGACTAGAAGCCTTATACCAGTAAGAAATACAGCAGGAAACAGAGACACATTCAAAAGATATCATTAAACGACAGTTTAATTAGAGACGTGGGCCAGTTTAAAGGGACTCGATTGAAGCACCTGCCAACATGAAGCCATTACTCTCCTTAAACTTGAGGGGAAGGGAGGGAGGTGGTAGTAACCAGAGCTGAGATGAGAGCTTTAGCTGAGGAGAGGAGCCACCGGACAGGAGCTATGGCCTTAGGGGAATCCAGGCATTCTCAGACTAAGACCGGCTTCCAGATGATTCAGTCCTCAGGAGCCAGTCTCCCAGGGCAGAGAGCAGGGTGAAGAGGATGAAGAGCAGAAAATATCCAGCACAAGCCTCATCAAGTCATTGCATATCTTGCTGTAGGATACTGAATTAACAATGACATCTAAGGAGGACGTTCATGGTCAAACTGCATCTTGACAACCACCTTGAAAGTTATAAGGGTCAGGAAAAATGCGCTGACATTAGGGACCACCCTGGGATATTCAACCGAAAGAACTACACACACTTTCCCTGTGATTAGTGCAAGAGAATCTGAAAATTAACACGAGAAATTAAAACATCAAACGGCTATGTTTATGAATAAACTGAATAAAATTCAAAATAATTTTGGATACCCAGCAAACGTTTAGTTTATTATGTGCTCTTTCAGTACAGGGACCTAATCTTATCAGTCTTTATAACCCTAATATCCAGCACAGTTTCACCTACTGCCTATCATATAAAGTAAGTCTTTAAGCCTGAATTCCTTACATGACCCTAATGACATTCTTGTTTTATTTCTTTTCACTTTCCACATTGACCTCTACATCTACATGCACCTCTACATCAATACATCATATTAACTTTCAATTTTATGCTCCTAGTTTATATGCCTTTTTGCTCCCTCTTTGTCATTTTTTACCTATCACTCTGTTCTAGATCTTACTCAAAACATCTTAAATCTTTCCTTGTCTAATCATACCCCATCTAAAACATTTCCTTTCGGTACTTGTTCAGTTTTTACTATCAACTAGCCTTGCCTATCTGTATTAAAGTGTCAAAGAATTAAAGGAACTGTATATCTACCATAGCCAGGAAATATTATATATGGTTTCACATAATTGACATTACTAATTCTTTATAGAAGAGAATATAGTATTTATGTTTGAACATACCAGTAGAAGAAATTATAGAAATATATGTCAGACCAAGTAAAGAACACACACAATAAACTTTTAATAGAGATGTTCTCTCTTGGGCTGGTACACAGCACCAGAATAAGCAGGTATGCCCTTTCTTGAACTTTAATTGTACAGTGGTTATAGGTTTTGAATGCCTTTTAAATTAATTTCCCTACTAAATATTTGCTGTTGTAATTAATCTCTTGTCATTTCAGCTGTACTTTGTTAGATTATAAACAGAGACTATGTATTTTTTCAATCTCATTTATTCCCCAGAATGTGTTTAGTTATATAGAATACCTATTTAATAAATATTTGTTGGTTGATTATAATTAATCAGAAAATCCAGTTTTCCTTACAATGGGTTAATTTTGGAATGTATAATGATGCTGCTTGTAACCACTTTCATCAGAGAAAAGAGAATTCCACTCCATATTAATAATTTTTAAAAAGAGCTCGGAATGTAAGAAGACCATTCTTCATAAAATGTATGTACATAATAAATAATATATCTATAATCAATATTCAATAAAGTTTTTTCTTAAACTCTATTTGTATTGATTTTCCATTTTATATTCCTATACCTTTACTGTTTATGTTGACACGACTTTCATCATCTTCAACTTCTTCCTGACTCTGTGATTTCATTAGTCTGAATTCTTTTGAAATTAAATAAATAATTTTCAGTTTAACCTCCACAATTTAAGACATTTTTTAAGCCTTTAACAAAACCTCTATATGTAGCCAGTTCCATATTGCCCTATTCCAAAGACAAAACAATTACCCTGAAACTACCGTGTTTTGCCACTAGATGGCGCCTATGTCTAAGTAACAATATTCTTTAAGTTTAACTATTTGGAAAAAACCTTGTCTTCCTTTGAGGTAAATCCCACTAGTGAATTTTCATGTTAGGTGAAATTGATCTCTTTAAGATTTAAAGAATTGTTAATTTTAAACAACGCAGATTAAAATCTTTCTAAAATGGGGTATACATTTCTCTCCTTTCTTAAACTAGAACATATAAACCTGTTTCCTGATGATTGACAGTGATCATCATAAACATCAGTTACAGTACTACACAAGCATATACAGATTATTCTAGTTTTAACCATACATTAAATGGTCTCAGATAACTATACTTTTTGAGATCATTTTTCACAGTATTTTTGTATAGTCTGGTATTTGGGGGGCTTATTTTTTAATAAGTCTTTTAATCTTTTATTCCAGATACTACTTCTTAAAAGTAATTGCTAGCAGCAAATGTCTCCTTTCCTCAAACTTTGTTTTGAAATATAGCTAATGTTTTATGATCAAATAAACCAGATAGATAAAATTATTAGAATTAGGTCAAATATAAATGCTATTTATGAATTACATAGACCTTAGTATGTTTCATGGCATCTATTTTGAATAGTCTATGACATCTGTTTTGAGTACTGAGATGTTTTGATAGTTGAAGCAGCTTAATAAGTGATATATTTTAATATATTGATTATATTTATAACTAATAGTTGAGTTGTAGAGCATTCAAAAATTTGAATGCTATTTACTATATTAACACTTCCCTTGACTTCTTTCTCCTTTTAATTTTAGCACTAATAATATTGATCCCATTAAGGTGACTCCAGGTCTGAGAACTTATTTCATAAAAGTAATTTCAGGTCTAATTTTTACTATTTGGAAAAGTATTTTCATATGCCTATTGAAAAAATAATCTTGTTTATGAAAAGGAAATATTTGATGATAATAAATATTTACTAACAATAAAGTCATTCTTAAACTTTAGTATGCATCAGAATCAACTAGAGATTTTGCTACGATTGTATACAGATTCCAAGTCCCCACTTCCAGAGATTGTATTTCAGTTGGTATGAGGTGGAGACCAGGATTCTGTATTTTAAATAAACATCCCAACTGATTCTTTTACAGCTCTGTGTTTTTCAGAGTTCTCAGCTGGCACTAAGGAAGAAATTCTCATTTGAATGGATGTAACCTTGAGTGTTTTATTTTGGGTTCAAAATTAAGGTGTGTTATACAATTGTAACTTACAGGAAGGAAATTAGTTTTCACATCAAATCCTCTTCCAAAGTAAGGCAATACTGGAAATTACATTTAATACTTATTTTCTCAATAAATAGTGTTTGAAGACATCTCTTCATAGTCCAAGTCACATATGAAGATCTAAACTAAATCTAAGCTAAAATCTAAACTAAGATCTAAACTAAAATCACTTCAGATTATTATTTATTAGTAAGACTTTCTAATATGCAGTTATGGAAAATTAATTAATATTAACATAATGATCTCAGGGTATTTTAAACACTGATCTTTACTTCTTAAAAAAATGCTCTTTCTAAAAATCAACATTTTCTCTTCTTACCTTGTAGTAAACACTTTTCCATGTCTCTTAAGTGACCCTGTTTTGAGCAGTGTTAACACTTCAGAAAAATCTCCAGATATGTGTCATGTATCTTTTGGTCTACTTTAATAACAAAACAGAGTGTCCTTGTTATCCTCACTTGCTCAACCAATGTACATTCTTGCCCCTGTGTGTATATAGTACATTCATTAGTGGTTTTTACTTGCCTAGTCTTTTGGGCCATAAAACTAGAGTTTATTATCCTCCAGGTGATGAATCTTCTTTTTTACAAATTAATTGCAGATCATGTGTGGGCAGCATGATTGCTGATCCTGCCTGACGAATACATTTAGTGTTTAATTTTTTTTTTCTGTTGCTATTTTCTAATTTGAAGTGGGTAGACCAAAACCGATTAATTCTATTCCAGTTTTTCAGTACTTTGTTGCATGCTTCTTCTGTCACTACAGATGCTTATGACTCTTAATGTATGGCTTTAAATAACATCAATATTAGAGATGTGCTGATATTAAACTACATGCTCCTGATAACTGCATCTTTCAGGTAAACCAGAGCTGCTAATTACTTAAGAAATTTTAGGTTACATATTCATAATTTGAATTAATTTATCTTCAACAAACTGCTTATATTTAGATTGCTTTAATAATAATCATAATCATAGAACTAGAAATTTTTAGGAACATTTAAAAACATAGCAGGGGAGTGATGCAGTGGTTAGGAATCCACCTGCCAATGCAGGGGACATGGGTTTGAGCCCTGGTCCGGGAAGATCCCACATGCCGCAGAGCAACTAAGCCCATGTGCCGCAACTACTGAGCCTGCGCTCTAGAGCCTGCGAGCCATAACTACTGAGGCCCGCACACTTGGAGCCTGTGTTCAGCAACAAGAGAAGCCATCGCAATGAGAAGCCCGCGCACTGCAACGAAGAATAGCCCCCGCTCACCACCACTAGAGAAAGCCCACGCGCAGCAATGAAGACCCAACACAGCCAAAAAATAAATAAATAAAATAAATAAATTTAAAAAAAAATAATAAAAACATAGCTCAAAGACAATAATAGGTAGTTGAATGCAATTTTACCAGAGGGCAGTTTTGTGGGTTTTTTAAATATCTGAATATAAAATTAAGAAACAGACATGTGAGATATTTTAGATGTAGAAGTTAGTAGGTTTTTGTACTCCTCAATATCTAGTCAATCAAGATGTGAAAGAAGCAAAAAAAAGCAACCTTGTATTTGTGAAGACAAACATTATTGAGGCTATTATAAAATTTCTGGTGAACTTTAAATCTCATGATGAAATTTTAGAATTAGTGAGTGAGTGGTAAGGTAAATTAAGTGAACAGATAAATATTTATATAAATATAACATGACACAGCCATTACCCTAACACAACACGAATCTAGTGTATAGTAGAAGTATCTTTATTTTTTTCATGTTAAAAAAATTGTGACCTGGTTCTATATCATAATATTAGTCTAATGACGCTTCAGTGACCCTAACCTTAACATAATAACAGACAACCAGGTACCACCACCCCCCAAATTATGTGACATTACCAAGCACTAGACACTTGAAACATAAAGAGTAGTGAGTGTGATATAAATAAATTTAAATATAACTATTTTTTAGTATGTATTATATTTCTAGCACTTTGCTAGGCCTGATCATATAGGTTATTTCATTTAATCCTCAATTGTATATATCTTCTACAGATGAAGAAATTGTAATTTATTCCTGACTTCTTAGCTTTCCTGTTCTCAATTATATATGCTCCAGTGGAAGTAAGCATTACCATCACTAGAATTATTAATGCTAAGGCTGTGTAAGTACTTGAAGAGATTAAGGCATCAAATGGGTGCTTGAACTGGATGAATTTAAAATTCATCCAACCCTAAGATTCTATAAATTTATGTAACATTGCTCTGTTTTAGCCTTAAAAAACATACAGCAGGGCAAAAAAACAGCAGGATAGTACAAATACGAGGAATCAACCATGTTCTGATGTTCATAGATAGGCCATATTCATGGCAATCTGTCCAGGAGAGTTTGGAGCTGATTATGCATACAAAATTAATCGTTTGTCCTTAATCGTCCACATCATAGTAAAACAATCACATAATACATAAAACACGAGAAAGAATTGGTTAGAAAGGACTCCCCCCACCCCAATTTTTTAAGCAGTCAGCTTTATACTCTCACCTACAGAATGAGCAGAGGTTAGAACATTCTAATTCTATTTCTCTGTAGGACACCAAAAATAGAAGCAGTTTGCATTGAAATAGTACTGTGACTAAGCCTAGCCTCACTGTTGCATGCTTCTAATTGCATGCACTTCAAGGTTTGAATTTTTTTAGAAATCTATTAAAAGTTAGGAAAGTAGGCCCTACAGTATGACTTATAGTTTACTTTTACATATTTCAACTACTTAAAATTCATTAGTATTTAAGGCAGTGTTATTTTTCACTTCTTTTAACTTCATTCCTTTTCATTTTTATAAATAGTCATACAGATAAGTTATATGCTTATGTGCATGGACTTTAAAAAAATAACCTGGAAAAAAAAGATGGCCAGTTGTAAAAAATATAGAATAGGGACTAAAGAATATTTGATAAACTTTGTCTTACTTTAATATCAACTTTTGGCTATTTTACCTGATAATTTGTGTTTGAATAAACTCCAATGGCAAAGAATTCTTAAGTGTTTGCTACAATGAATGGGAACGAAAAGTTTGGTTTTCCTGCTTTCATATATCTTTTCTGCAGTAAAATTCCTTTTTTGTTGGGCAAGTAGGTTCTTAGAGTCAGTCCCTAATTTCGCATTAGAGTCAATTTTAACCTCTATTTTTTTATTGTGGTAAAATTCACATAACATAAAATTCACCATTTTAGCCATATTTAAGTGTACAGTTCAGTAGCATTAAGTACATTCACATTGTTGAACAGTCATCACCACCATCCATCTTCAACCATCCATCCTGGTTTTTTTTTAACCCTTATTGCTACACATGCAGAATTGGACCATTGCTGCAGCTTTTCTGACCCCCATTTTCCCTTTCTTAGCTGGCTTCCACAAGATAAATTTGCCAAAGGCCTTCTAACCTAAAGGCTGCGTTTGTTTGTATTTACTATCAACAGATACTAGTAGCATGAGGTAGCTAAGGAAAGTGACCGCATTAGCAAGTAGATGGGCCAAGACAAATTATGAGGAGTAATAAGAATGTTTACAGGCTCAAAGATGTTTTAAACTTTCTGTAAAATTACAATCGTATATTTGAAATAAAGAATTAAAAAAAAAACTATAAAACTAAAAGCTCAAGTTTAAAGCTATGAAATCCTGTAACACAGACTTTTCCCTCCAGAATATGAAATACAGCTCACAAGATATGAAATTATATGATATTGGGGATAAAATCTGTGAAAATGTCAATGCTTTGTACATTAATTATTTGTATATCTGAACATATTACCATAGATACTGAACCTCCAAAATAACTTCATACAGCTGTTCTCAAAACATGTGTAAGATAAGGCCAAACTCACTCTTCCAGTATATCTATTCATTCTATAATTTAGTTTTCAATTGAGCCTGAACATGTATCAGGTGAAAATAAGATGATCCAGATCTGTCAGTATTGGTGTATATGTAGATGGTTCCTTTATTATAATTTGTGGAATGCTTGCAAGCGCTCTTGGTGAGCATTCTCACATGGAGAAGATAAGAAAGATACAAGATGGCAAAGGTCAGTCAAGTTGTGCAGTTTCGTGAAATGATCAAGTACAATAAGTTTTAAACAAACAAGGCAAATTGTTGGCTTATTCAAAGGTGAGGTGCTATCGTACAGTATTTGAGTGCAAATTATTTGATATCTTAAAAGCTATTTCTTGTTATTTCTTTTCAGTCTAAAGTGACTGACAACACTTCTGAAATCACTTGCTTCCACTTGAGTGGCATTTCATTAAAAATCCCAAGCTAGGATCCCTCTTATTCCTTTATTAAGTATTGCAGTCTACATCAAAACTGTCTACAACCATGAGTTGTTTGTGTTTATGTCTTTGCATTAACTGCCTTTCGATTATATTGAGAAAATCACTTTTGTTTTTCAATTCCTTATTAGATTCCAAAAGAAACAGTTGTCAGAAATAAGTTTACGGTGGCGAATGGCTGCCTCAATAGGTGTAAAATCAGATTTTGTAATTTTTATTTAAGAAAAGGGACCTGCCATACTATCCACTGTTCCTTTGCTTACCGATTTTTGGTAGTGATGGTATACCTAATTCCAAAGAGAAAATTTTGTTTTTTAAAAAACAAGATAGTGTACTTTACCAAGCATATCATGAGCTACCTTGACATTTTTCAGGAAATGAGTTTTTTAAAGCCTTCCTTCTTTATATGTCTTAATTTTCTCCCTGAAATGATACGATCATCTCTTCACAAGTAAATCTATTTCAGAATCAAAGTGCACAGCGGAGAGCCAATGATTGAACATATTTAGTGTAAAAATGGAGAAATGACAAAGACTGCAGAGAAAACTAAAGGTCCACCAATGCAAGTAGATGTTATGCTAAAATAAAGTTTATAATTTTGGGGTTTTTTACCCTTTACATTTCTCTTAAGGTCAACTTCTGCACTTCAAAATCAATGACTAAAGTAGCATAAGCAAAAACAGTAGGTAGATATGTTGTCTGATAGGGTTATGTTGATGACAATCCTCATTTGAGGTAAAAAAAAAAACCACAGCTGATTTGCAAATATGAAAACAAGGCCACAGAAGGCATTTAGGTTCTTGCTTAAACCCATCAAACCTTGCAATGAAATTGCCACATGGAAGATTTTGATGCAAATAATGACTACAGAAGTATAGTGCTTGCAGATACTCAGAAGCTAATTTAAAATTACGAAAGGCAAAGAATGAACGGCCTGGCTTTGAAAACAAAACTGTTGCGTTGAAGTGTAGCCAACTAGGCAAAAACAAATGGTTGCTGGAGACCCCGTCAAGTGGATAAGTTATTTTGGGTGTACCTGAGGAGGGACAAAGATGAGAGAAGCCATTTCAGAGCAGTTCTGCTTTCTGCCTCTT
This sequence comes from Physeter macrocephalus, assembly GCF_002837175.3. Classification (NCBI taxonomy): domain Eukaryota; kingdom Metazoa; phylum Chordata; class Mammalia; order Artiodactyla; family Physeteridae; genus Physeter; species Physeter macrocephalus. The sequence continues at coordinate 67,309,750 of NC_041215.1, read as the reverse complement.
TTGTTCTTGCCAGGGTGCCCATTTTTAAAGTATTCAAACAAAGAACCACAAACCGCCAGTCACACCATAATACCAGCTTGTGTTTACATTTTCAGCTCTCCGGATCGTGATCCTATTCAGTGCACACAGAGCGAGTGCTCGTGTACACGCGCCCGTCCGCCATCAGGAGGACTGAAACTGTAAACACAAGCTGGTATTTTGGTGTGATCACGCTAATATGGCGGCTTGCGAGGTCAAGGGGTGGAAGGTGAATTATGGATCCAGAATTTCCTTGCTTTTGTCAGTTTAACTCAGGCTGCTTACGTAGTAGCTGCTTTTCCAACTTGAATAACTCGGCTCCTTTAAAGAAATGAAGACCTACCTTAAATAATTAGAGGGACTGCACTGGAGAACTGTCTTCCCAGGAAAGTAGTGAAAGTCCCATTCCTCAGAACCTATAAAATTAGACCATGAAAGGCATGTAACAGTCTAGTTCAGAACGTAACCGTGTGTTGGTCACGGCAAAAAGTGTTGGGTAAAATAATGCAATGTCTCCTAGAGAATGGCCTTGAGGACACAGGGAGGGGGAAGGGTAAGCTGGGACGAAGTGAGAGTGGCATGGACATATATACACTACCAAATGTAAAACAGGTAGCTAGTGGGAAGCAACCGCATAGCACAGGGAGATCAGCTCGGAGCTTTGTGACCACCTAGAGGGGTGGGATAGGGAGGGTGGGAGGGAGATGCAAGAGGGAGGGGATATAGGGCTATAAGTATGCATATAGCTGATTCACTTTATTATACAGCAGAAACTAACACAACATTGTGAAGCAATTATACTCCAATAAAGATGTTAAAAAAAAATAATCCAATGCCTCTATAGGACTTCATATCTCAAAAGAAAACCATTTAGGTGGCTTGTTTTACTGTGAGAAGTTCACTTAACCAAGAAAATTGGGGGGGGGGGAGTTGTTTAATTGTTCAGTCAGTGTACCCTATAGAGAAATGGACCAAGTTTGAGACATAACTCAGCATACTTTTCCCACCTTATTCTTGAACAAAAATTTATTTTTGCCATTCAGTTACAGGTAGATAATACATCCTTAACCAAAGTTATGCTAGATGGGATCTTCAAGATTATTTGGATTTTGAAGTACTACAGAAGTATCATCAGTACAAAAAATATCAGAAGGGTATCCCAACTCACCCCAACAAGGACAAGAAAAAAGATCATTAAGAGCAGATTTGTTGGAGCTCAATTCCTATAGAAACATATGCTAGCTAATAAATAGATAAAATTATTTTTATAGTCTCATTAATTTCTTCATACAGGTACAGGGAAATATAATCCTTTCAGTCTGTTACTTTTTTTAAAGTATAAAATTACTAAAATCATCAATGTTAGAAAGATGAATGGTGGTTTCAATACATGGGATGCATTTATCTTGCTCTTGGCTCTTTCGAGTGAAGGTTACATGAGGACTGATTATATTTTTAGTAAAACAATTTAAAATTTCCATTCCAGCTGACAACAGACATTTCTTTCAATGTGTATTATTTAGATTTGTGTGAAAAATAGTCCTAAAGTAGAATTCAGCTATCAAACTGTGTTTGCTTGTTGTCTATGTCTGGTGTGCATGTTTGTTGTTCTGTGTATAGAAATGGAAAACAGAAAGAAAATTTTCTTCTTTATATGTGAAGTTATTTCCAGTTCATTAGAAACAAAACTTTGAAAAAAAGCTCAAAGAAGGGAAATTTTTCATCTTAAGGTGAACAGGCCAATAATAATAATTGTATATAATAATAATTTCTATATATTCAATATATATTTTTTAGTTGTTCCATAAGGAACAATCATTCCTGTGACAACACTGAAATTTCTAGAAGTAAAAAGTTCAGGTAGTCCTTTGGTCCATTATAATCTTAAAGCTTTCCATAAGCATGAAATTATCAGCCAACCGTACGTTGAGATATGTGGAGTTCCCTTCTCTTAAAACCCATTTCTGATTAATGCATAACAAGTGACCACTTCCTCCTTTCATGTGCATGTGTTCATACGTAATAATATATGTAATGGATGTATATAAATAGCTATATAATAAGCAAACCTATAAAAATAACTAGAATAACTAAATAATCCATACTAGCTTACTTTAAGTAAATTCATTTTGGGCTTATCTTGTCTATCCTGTTACACCATCAACTGTTTCAAAATCTGAACTACATTTAAATGAAGGTTATAGTTCCCACAGTATCATTTATTCTGCTGGCCTCGGTCAGTAATGATTAAAAATGGAGGTGGAGGGAGGTAAGAAAATAGAATGTAAGGAGAAGCCATTGTCTGGAAGGACTGTAAAGACCTCAGTAGGATTTTCCATATTTTTAGAAATCACTAACATATCTCTTATTACTTGGTTTACAACAACGTCTTCAGTTTTCCATTGATTGTAGACAACTGTTTTGTTTTTTTGGCCGTGCCTCACGGCAAGTGGGAACACCAGACAGAGAAGTCCCGACATACAACTCTTTTAGGAGGAGAGGAGAGAGAAGTAGATTTAAAGAATAAAGAAAATAATATGAATGATGAAAAACAAACAAAAAGCCACACTATTTCTTGCTGTATTTTCCTGCTTTAAGTGTTTTACCTGCCTCTTTCTTCCTTGGAATGTTTTAATAGAAAAATGTATGAAAGTAGCTTATTTTCTACTTATTTAGTTAAAATTCTTCTCTTCTTGATAAAATGGGTGGCTATTTCTTAATTTGAATAGTTAGAACAGAAGAGGGTAGCCATCATTAGATTTTGTATCATTTTACTACCTTAATGCCTTTTAATTTGAAAAACAGTGATAAGTTTTATGAAATGATTATTTGGCTAGTGGTTCTTCTACTGACTAGATCAGATTCTGTAGAGGCTAAGGGGACAGGTGATGCCTAAATTTGCTTCTTAATAATGTTAGAAGTCAGCTCAAAAAATCATTGAATGAGACAACCTCAGGCCTCAATCATGAAAAAATTTTCGTCTTTTCAAGAAAGAAATCTGTTCAGATTAAGTTAGGCTTCAGAGAAAATAATGAAAGACTTGGTTTAGATATTAGAAGTTTTAAAAAGTGGAGATCAAAACCTGTAGCTGAAATCTAAGTGAGAGTTTTCATAGAGCAAGCATAAGTTTAAGCATTTATAACGTTTAAAAAGTTTACCTTCTTTCAAAGGCAATTTCTCATTATATGTGAGAATTTCTCTTCCTTATTCACTATTTAAAATATTTCTCATATGATAATATAGAAATAGGAAAATAATTTTATAACAAAACATTAGATTGTATACAAATATATGTAAAAGTAGAGAATAAGAAATGACAAGAGATAAGTAATGCTTTTGTATTTGAATTACAATGGCATGGACAAGACTTAGTCTCAGCAATAAATACCATGTGTGAGGCAAATAAATAGGAAATAATATATCACAATGGAATATACATTAATAAATATTAATACCTAGTGGGATTAAAGCAAAGTAAGATAGACTTAAAGAAAAATATTAATCTACTCAGATATTAATCAATATAAGACAATCAGATAAAATCCTAACATGGGATGTATCTACTCATTCAAAGAACTATTTAAGAACTATTCTATCTTTAAGTCTTGGTAGAAATGATCAGCTGCATCTCCCTAGACGTTTACCAGGAGGGACCAACACTCCAGGTTCATGGTGGTCTCAACACCACATGTATGAATAGTATCCATTGGATTAAATAGAAATTTGTTATTTTGCCTCTAAACAAAGAGGGGGACATAATCTGTACAAGGCATTTTCTAGGCATATCTTGATTTATTTCCCTTTTTTATTTTTTAGAGATTTTCCTTTGTTTACTCTTTGTAGCCTTGTAATGGGTGGGATGTGTGAAGAGAGGAATGGCAGAAAAGACAGAGCTGTAGAGAATAATTATAAATACATCATACTTTAACCATTGTTTAAGAAGGAAAAGTTTCTTTGTATAAAAAAGTATTGTTTAAAAAATCACAGGTTTTATTTAATTATTGAATATACAAGTGCATGCTCGTTGTTAAAATTTAAAACAATATACCAGTACATTAGAGTAAAAAGTGAAAGCACTTCTCAGCACCTTTAAAACTTACCATTTTATTATCACTATACCTCCCTATCCCAGAGGGAAATAAGATTAAAAGTGTGGTATCTATCATTTCAGAACATATTCTTATGCATTTGCATCACATAAATTGTTTGGAGAGTTTTATTTGTTTGGTTTTTTAACTCTCAACAATACATCTTGTAGATTTTTCCATGTACTTATATATAGATATACCTCCTTCTTTTAAAACTGCTGTGTAGTGTTCCAAAGTAAAGATGTAGCCCAATTTATTTAGCCCTGCCAATGATGAACTTTCAGGTTCTTTCAAGTACTTTCTATTGAAAACAATGATTCAGTGAGTAGCCTTGTATACCTATCTTTGTGGGTGTGCTTGAATATTTTATAAGATAGATTCACAGAACTGGAAATGCTGGATCAAATGCATGTGTATTAAATTTTGATAAACACTGCCAATTGTTGACCATAATGAATGAAAATGCCAGCTAAACACTTTTAAACGGTAGCTTTAAAAACAACAAAGTTGTGTAGACGTTCAAAGAACCAAAGGGCCAGTTTTGACTATTATATTACATCGTTAGTTCATCCAAGCAACAAATATGTATTGAGTGCTGCCATACCTCAGGTGCAGGCTAGTGGCGGGACAGTAAGTTACAAGGCAGAATAAACATTATCTTCACCCTTAAGATCACAGTCAGTTCTGACAGTGGAGTCCTATGACGCAATTTTCCCTTTGTCTTACAAAAAAGGAATGAATGTTTGAATAAAATAGAAAATAATATAAAACTAAATTGATTTTTCAAATTGAAGTAGGCATCCTACATTATTTCCAACTTATGCATGTACATGAGCATTGGCAATTCTATGACCAAGAGAGAAAGGCTATCACTTGTGAACATACTGTCCTCCAAATGGGTTGATCTCTCTAGATTGAATGCAAAGAAAACTTTAAGGGATATTCAAAACTAACACAGACATCAACACACTTTGACAGCCTATTAGTTATGCAAATATGAAGTTATCAATAATTGGAAAAATGCAGTGAAAAAAAACATGGAACCCACTGGAAGGCTTTCAAGGAGTGAAGGTTGTCTAATCAGACAGAGATGAGTAAAGTGGTAAAACATGAAAGCAGGCCTTCACTTGGGCCAGAATAAAATCATGGCAAATAATATCAGTGGTTTGGAAAGAATATTTTTTAAAAATTGAGGAAGATTAACTGACCCATTTATAATATGCAAATACCCTGCTTTCTTACACAGAGGTTGCACCACTGAGCTGAGACCTGGGAATAAACTAATATGCTTTCCATGTACACATATGCTTTTCTCAGAATCATTGGCATATGATTAAATGAAAACAAAACCACTTTACTTCATTCTTGCTTTCTACCAAAACACATTTCTTACGATTGGATCTAAATTAATTGACAGGTTTGTGTTATATTTTTGAAAAATGACATTTATTTCCTTAAAAATTCTCAACTCATATATATATCACACACACACACACACACACACACACACACACACACACGAAACAGTCAGTGCCTCATAAGACTAAAAGCAAAGGATGTTTCAGCTCCTCCCAATCGCCTTTTTACTGGGAATTTCTTGGGTTTTACATTACGTAAATGCTTTGAAGACGCCCCCTTTCAAAATTCAGTATTTCAGAACTGGCAAATAACATTTAAGAGGGCATTTTATTTTCAAAACTTGGGTCCTTGGAGGACAACTTTGAATATATGGCTCTAAGCCTCAAAGTGATGCTTAAAAGTACATTTAAAACCCTGAATTTCTATGTTATAATCAAGAATGAATGGGTATAGTTTTAGCAGCATTTTATTGGATGCTTGTGTAGAATAGCCCCAAATGATCCACATAGCATAACTGATGTATTTCTAATATATTCATTGCTATTTATTAAGAGGAAATAAGAGTAAATTAGACAACTGTGCTATTTTGTTTTATGTTCAAAATGTACATAAATGTGTCAGTTTATTGCTATGATGAAACCATATAATAAATATTTGTGTTAATTCATTAATGAATAATACAGATTAAAGTGTTAGGCAACTTGAGACTTCCCTGGTGGCTCAGTGGTTGAGACTCCACGCTTCCAGTGCAGGGGGCATGGGTTCGATTCCTGGATGGGGAACTAAGATCCCACATGCCGTGCGGTGTGGCCAAAAAAAAAAAAAAACTGAAAACAGCAAAAACCTCTCAAATGACGTCTTGCTTTAAAAAAAAAAATCTTTCTCTTTAAAACAAAAAGAAGTGTTAGGCAACTTGAGATAAATTGATAGGCTCACACTGTCAGAAGAGTTCATTTGGTTTGTCACTGACCTTCAAATGACAGTTTTAACCAGACTGATAATTACTTATTATTCTCTTACTTATAAAATAGAATATTTGTCTTTCCAGAAACAGAAGTTTTTAAATCTTTCTTGGTATTTATCTGTAGTGTTTCCTTGACCTAACAAACAATACGTCCTTATAAAAGTTACATACAACTGTCTGTTTTAATAAACATCTTTTTCTTATTTAGACATGAAGAACCCCTGCTCAGCATCTTTTCTCTGAAAATAAATCTTACAGTTGAATACCAAGCAAGTCACACCTTAGCCTTTTAAGACTGACTAAATGGCAATTCCTTAGCTTGCCTGAAGGACCTGAATTAGATCTTCCGCTATTTTTTTTGGTTGTTATTCTTTCGACTCTCATAAACTTCTCCACATCCTTTAAAAATGTGATCTAGAGCTTCCCTGGTGGCGCAGTGGTTGAGAATCTGCCTGCTAATTCAGGGGACACGGGTTCGAGCCCTGGTTTGGATCTCACATGCCGCGCAGCAACTAGGCCCGTGAGCCACAACTACTGAGCCTGCGCGTCTGGAGCCTGTGCTCCGCAACAAGAGAGGCCGCGATAGGGAGAGGCCCGCGCACCGCGATGAAGAGTGGCCCCCGCTTGCCACAACTAGAGAAAGCCCTCGCACAGAAACAAAGACCCAACACAGCAAAAATAAATAAATTAATTAATAAACTCCTACCCCCAACATCTTCTTTAAAAAAAAAAAAAAGTGATCTAAAACAGGAAGTAATTTTCAAAGAAAAGTATAACTAATACTTGACAATAGGAGAAACTGTCCCTTGCCTATTTAAGATTATTTAGGAAATCATACAAATTATGCTTGCTTTATCCCACATTGTTGACTATTTGTACTTTGTCGAGTAACCTTAAAGCTTTTTCTTCTGTCCTTTTTGCCTAGACACGGTTGTAAATCATATACCGCACTGAACATTTATGGCCATTTGCTTCTTCCGAGCATCATTTGTTATACGATTATTATCCTAAATTCAATTTTATTTTTTCAGGATATTAACCACCACAATTAATTTAATATCATTTGAAAATTTGTACAGTATAGTTTTGACTTTTTAGAATAAACAGAAAATATGTTGATTATTATGGGTCCCAAGAATAACCCCTCAGCCCTCTCTTGGTAAGACTTTGAAACAACTTGCTCATCATTCTAAAAGTAGTATGATTGAGAAGATATTTTCCTCAGTTATTAATGAGATGAATATATGTGATGGAATCAAAAGTCTGTTAATTCATTTGGAAAAAAAATGGTAGAGAATAGTCAGAAAAATCCTGTAAAAGAGTGATGGGATAGGAGCTATTATGCTTTTCCACATATTAAAGTATCTTGCAGAGCTATAGTAAGTATACTGTGAAGAAGCAGATATACATTTTTTGAATTACCAATTGCCAGGTGCAATGTGTTTGACATTTATCATCTATATCATTGAATCTTCACATTAACCACATTTTAACAGTTAGGAACCAGAGACTTAAAAAACATAACTAGCCCAATCCGGTAGATAGTATCATTTGTTTACAAGTCATCAATTTCCCCCAAGTCCTTGAGCTGTGAAGGCAATATACTTTCCTTTTCTACTCACTTAAAGCTTGGCCAGGTGATTTTTCTCAGACCAATGGAGTGTGGATGGAAAAGAGAATGTGCTGAGTTGAGATTTAAGAAGTGTGGCTAAGTTTTCACCAGCCTTCTTGAACTCCTGCCACTTAATCATGAGAAGAAAATGTTCTAGCGAGCTGTTGTTACTTCACCTCAAAAAAAGAGGCACGTGAATGTCATAAACCTGACCTGGAGCCAAGCAAAGTCCATTTGTGTCCAGCAGAACACTGCAATGTCACAGTTGGCCCAGATACCCATGAGAGAGGAATAAATGTTTGTTATTGTAAGCCATAGAGATTTGGGGGAGTGTTTGTTACACAGCACTGTTGCAGCAAAACCTGAACAATATTCTCAGAATCTCACTAATACAGATCATGCTAATACAGATGAATAAAACAGAAGATAAAGTCTGGACCTAGATTACAATATTTCCAAGAACTTAGTGGAGAAAATGTAGGTTGCTCAAAAGTGGTGTGGAGGGCTTCCCTGGTGGCGCAGTGGTTAAGAATCTGCCTGCCAATGTAGGGGACACAGGTTTGAGCCCTGGTCCGGGAAGATCCCACATGCTGCGGAGCAACTAAGCCCGTGGACCACAACTACTGAGCCTGCGCTCTAGAGCCCGTGAGCCACAACTACTGAAGCCCGCACACCTAAAGCCTGTGCTCTGCAACAAGAGAAGCCACCACAATGAGAAGCCTGCACCCCGCAACAAAGAGTAGCCCCCGCTCACTGCAACTAGAGAAAGCCCGTGTGCAGCAGCGAAGACCCAATGCAGCCAAAAATTAAATAAATGAATAAATAAATAAATTTTTTAAAAATGAGAGGTAAGAAAAATTATTTTTAAAAAATGGTGTGGAAATATTAACTAACCATTTGGGAAAAAATATAGTTAGATCTCTACTTACATCTTGGAGAAGAATGTCTATATAGGTTAAAGATACAAGTGCAAAATATGAAAACATAAATATGGTTAGAGTAAAACACAGGAGAATTTTTTCTTACTAATGTTGTCATAGGAAATGTCTTTGATACCAAAGACATTGAATTCAGTGATACCTTGTATATTTGATTACTTAAAAAAACTTCGGCAAAAATGACACAAGGTAAAAAGACTAAAGACATACTGAAAGAAATACATATCACAAACAAAAGATTAATATTTTCAATCTTTAAGGAACTACTTACAAGTCAAAACAGTGAGATAGATATACTCCAGAAGAAAAAGAGGAATCAGATAGGATAGTTAATTCACAAATATAGAAATAATAATAGACCATAAAACATATGAAAACATGATAAAAATAGACCATAAATATATGAGAAAATGATAAACCTCATTGCTAATCAAATTCTGGAAATTAAACGAACAATGAAATACCGTTCCCCACCTATCAGCTTATACAAGATTTTTAAAATAATATTAACACCCAGTATTGGGAAGGCTTGAGATAAAATCACTATGACTTTCTGGAGGAAAGAGAGGCAGTATAAAGTCAAAAGTCTTAAAATTATGCAGACTCGTTGATCTAGCATTTCTGTTTCTTAAGGAAATAATGTGTCAAATGTAAAAAGATGTTTTAGAATGTTCATTGTAAAATACTGAAAACTAAACGTTGCTCAATAGAGGATTGATCAAATAAATTATGGAACGTCAGGAAATAAAATATACATTTCAATGGTAACCACTAAGAATTATGAAGATCTGCATTTATGGACATTAAAAGGCAGCAGTGATTATACATTAAAAGAAAAAAAGAGGCTATAATACAGTAGGTATACTGTGGTCTCATTTATAAATATATGAAATATATATGAATAGAATTAATTCTTGAAGAGTAGGCAAAATATTATTATTTTTTAAAATTTATTTATTTATTTTTGGCTGCATTGGGTCTTCGTTGCTGCGCACAGGCTTTCTCTAGTTGCGGCGAGCAGGGGCTACTCTTCATTGGGGTGCGCGGGCTTCTCATTGCGGTGGCCTCTCTTGTTGCGGAGCACAGGCTCTAGAGCACAGTCTCAGTAGTTGACTGCAATGTCACAGTTGGCCCAGATACCCATGAGAGAGGAATAAATGTTTGTTATTGTAAGCCATAGAGATTTGGGGGAGTGTTTGTTACACAGCACTGTTGCAGCAAAACCTGAACAATATTCTCAGAATCTCACTAATACAGATCATGCTAATACAGATGAATAAAACAGAAGATAAAGTCTGGACCTAGATTACAATATTTCCAAGAACTTAGTGGAGAAAATGTAGGTTGCTCAAAAGTGGTGTGGAGGGCTTCCCTGGTGGCGCAGTGGTTAAGAATCTGCCTGCCAATGTAGGGGACACAGGTTTGAGCCCTGGTCCGGGAAGATCCCACATGCTGCGGAGCAACTAAGCCCGTGGACCACAACTACTGAGCCTGCGCTCTAGAGCCCGTGAGCCACAACTACTGAAGCCCGCACACCTAAAGCCTGTGCTCTGCAACAAGAGAAGCCACCACAATGAGAAGCCTGCACCCCGCAACAAAGAGTAGCCCCCGCTCACTGCAACTAGAGAAAGCCCGTGTGCAGCAGCGAAGACCCAATGCAGCCAAAAATTAAATAAATGAATAAATAAATAAATTTTTTAAAAATGAGAGGTAAGAAAAATTATTTTTAAAAAATGGTGTGGAAATATTAACTAACCATTTGGGAAAAAATATAGTTAGATCTCTACTTACATCTTGGAGAAGAATGTCTATATAGGTTAAAGATACAAGTGCAAAATATGAAAACATAAATATGGTTAGAGTAAAACACAGGAGAATTTTTTCTTACTAATGTTGTCATAGGAAATGTCTTTGATACCAAAGACATTGAATTCAGTGATACCTTGTATATTTGATTACTTAAAAAAACTTCGGCAAAAATGACACAAGGTAAAAAGACTAAAGACATACTGAAAGAAATACATATCACAAACAAAAGATTAATATTTTCAATCTTTAAGGAACTACTTACAAGTCAAAACAGTGAGATAGATATACTCCAGAAGAAAAAGAGGAATCAGATAGGATAGTTAATTCACAAATATAGAAATAATAATAGACCATAAAACATATGAAAACATGATAAAAATAGACCATAAATATATGAGAAAATGATAAACCTCATTGCTAATCAAATTCTGGAAATTAAACGAACAATGAAATACCGTTCCCCACCTATCAGCTTATACAAGATTTTTAAAATAATATTAACACCCAGTATTGGGAAGGCTTGAGCTAAAATCACTATGACTTTCTGGAGGAAAGAGAGGCAGTATAAAGTCAAAAGTCTTAAAATTATGCAGACTCGTTGATCTAGCATTTCTGTTTCTTAAGGAAATAATGTGTCAAATGTAAAAAGATGTTTTAGAATGTTCATTGTAAAATACTGAAAACTAAACGTTGCTCAATAGAGGATTGATCAAATAAATTATGGAACGTCAGGAAATAAAATATACATTTCAATGGTAACCACTAAGAATTATGAAGATCTGCATTTATGGACATTAAAAGGCAGCAGTGATTATACATTAAAAGAAAAAAAGAGGCTATAATACAGTAGGTATACTGTGGTCTCATTTATAAATATATGAAATATATATGAATAGAATTAATTCTTGAAGAGTAGGCAAAATATTATTATTTTTTAAAATTTATTTATTTATTTTTGGCTGCATTGGGTCTTCGTTGCTGCGCACAGGCTTTCTCTAGTTGCGGCGAGCAGGGGCTACTCTTCATTGGGGTGCGCGGGCTTCTCATTGCGGTGGCCTCTCTTGTTGCGGAGCACAGGCTCTAGAGCACAGTCTCAGTAGTTGCGGCGCACGGGCCCAGTTGCTCCGAGGCATGTGGGATCTTCCCTGAACAGGGCTCGAACCCACGTTCCCTGTGTTGGCAGGCAGATTCTTAACCACTGCGCCACCAGGGAAGTCCCTAGGCAAAATATTGACAGTAGTTTTTTTCTGGATGATAGGGTTATGGTTGATCTTCAAAAAAAGAAAGTATTTTTTCTATGATATTTGAATGCTTTTTACAATGAGAATATTAAATATTTATAGTCAGGAATAACAGGAATAAAATACTGTACTTTTGAAAAGAAAAAAATATGAAAAATAGCAGTATCTTCTACTACAAATATGGAAAAATTCTACAGGACTCAAAATAGGTCATATCTATAGTTTCTTCCTTGTCTAGGTTCTCATAAATTATTCATAGAAATCCTATCTATCCTCTAATAATCATTTTTGTTTATTACTCCTTTGCATTTCTTTTCAGAAAATGACAGGTATTATATTCTGCAGTCATTTATATTTCAAGGGATTCTTCATAATTGGTATTTTCTCAAGCCATGTTTCTATGACTCAAAAAATCATTTAAATGAAAACAATTATATTAAGTAAAATTAGAATATTTCTACCTAAACCAATAATTTTAGCCTGAACTTGAACTGACCAATTACTTTAGAATTATTTTTAAAGTCAAGAAAATTAAAAATCAACCATTTCTTTCATTTAAAGAAAAAACAATTAGAAAATAGTCTTCCATGAGACAAATTAACTTTACAAACAATGGCAATTATGCAATATTATTTATGAAACATATCTTTATATTTCTATATATCAATCAATAGTTATAGATACATAATTTACATATAGTTATAGATATATAACTAATAAACTACAGGGCTTGTGTAGCACCCATCTGAAGAAAATTACAACTAAATAAACTACAGGGCTTGTGTAGTACCCATCTGAAGAAAATTACAGAACTTTTACTGAGGGCCTTCCCTGGTGGCGCACTGGTTGAGAATCTGCCTGCCAATGCAGGGGACACGGGTTCGAGCCCTGGTCTGGGAAGATCCCACATGCCGCAGAGCAACTGGGCCCGTGAGCCTCAACTGCTGAGCCTGTGCGTCTGGAGCCTGTGCTCCACAACAACAGAGGCCGAGGTCACGATAGTGAGAGGCTCGCGCACCGTGATGAAGAGTGGCACACGCTCGCCGCAACTAGAGAAAGCCCTCACACAGAAACGACCCAACACAGCCAAAAATAAAAAAATAAATTTATTTAAAAAAAAAAACACACACTTTCACTGAGGAACATAAAATTTTTTGAAAAGTGTTCTTATATGGGAAAATGATGATATTATAAGGATGTCCCACTTCATTTATTTGTCTATTCTTCCAGAAATTTTGTACGTATCTATAAGGCATGTACTCACATACACATGGGCATGCAGACACACTTCTATGCTCTTTCTTACTTTTTTTTTTAATTCTAGGAGGGATAATACTATATACACTGTTCTACAACTTGCTTTTTCCACTTAATATATCCTGGGCATTTTTCCATAGCAAAACGTATGTTCTCAAGTGAATTTTTTAACTTAATAAAGTAATTCTGAAGGATATAAAGAATAAACAGGCAAGGATGACAAAGAAAATTTTCAGGAAAAAAAAAAAACTACTTAAGAGGGACCTGCAATTCCAGATGTAAAAATGTATAAAATATTATGGGAATTCCCTGGCGGTCCAGTGGTTAAGGCTCTGTGCTTTCACTGTCATAGGTGTGGGTTCCATCCCTGGTCAGGGAACTAAGATCCCACAAGCTGCACGGTGTGGACAAAAAAAATAAAGAAAGAAACATACTACTAAATAAATCCACAGCACAATGTGGTCCCTCAGATAAAATAATCAAACAATACACACACACACACACACACACAAACACACACACACACAAACAGTATGGTACATTAAAAAAATAATAAATAAAATAAAATATTGTGATAAAAGTGGAAGATAATCAGTGGAGCAGAAATTAATCTAAGGATTGGACACTGGAACATAAAAGCTTTCATCTTGATTCAAAAAGTCTTTTTAAATCAGTAGGAAAGAAGTATTATTCAATAGATATCCAGAGACAATTGCTTAACAACTGGAAAAAATGATCAAATCCTAACTTCACATGATAAAGTAAAATAAATTACAGATTGATTAAAGCATTAAATGCATGAAATGAAAACAAAACAGAAATAAAAAAAGTAATCAAATGTATCAGAGAAAAATATAAGTGAATAATCTTTGTGAGGAATATTATTTAAAGGTAATAAGCAAGGATAGAAATTTTAATAAAAACATTTGAATGAGAATTTTAAAATAAAGTCAGTAACACTATATGATATTAGCTTAGAAAACTACTTGTAAAATGTATGGAACAGGGTCAGTGTATCCTTATTATATGAAGAGCTATCATAAATTAATTTAAAAATATAAACATCCCAAGAGAAAAAAAAATGGATGAGGTTTAGGAAAAAGCAAGCCGTAATGAAACAATATAAATGGCAAATAAACATATGAAATATATTAAATTTTTCAAGTAACCAAAGTAACAAAAACTAAAAGAACAAAATGTTTTTCAAACATCGAATTAAAGAAGATTAAAAACCTGGTAACATTTAGTGCTGGTGAAGGTATGGATAAGTGGACACTCTCATACATTTCCATTTTGAAGGACACTTTGAACTTAAGTATCAAAACTTGTAAAAAAAAAAAAAACAAAACAAACTTTTTGACCCTGAAATTCTTCTTTAGGAAATTTATCTGTAGGAAATAATTATAGATGTATGCAAATATTGTCTACAGAGATGTTCATCATAGCATTGTTTATAATGCAGGAAAATTAGAAACCACCAAGTACAGTGTCTGAGAACTTAGATAAATTATTGTGCACTAGATAGGCATTCAAAATAACTCTGTTGACAAATATTTAATGACGTGGGAAAATATTTATGATATATTTTAAGTGAAAAGTGTAGCTCATGTATCCTAGTTATTTTAAACATATGTTAGTGCATAGGAAAATATGCTGTAAGGATATACTTTAAAAATTTAACAGTGGTTCTCTCTCTAACTGGCTAAGTTATGGGTGATTTTATTTCATTATATTAATTTTCCATAATTGCCAAAAAAAACACTTATTAGTTTTATAATCAGAAATAATGTTCCAAAAATAAGATACGTTAAACAATTATTGAAGATGTAGACATTGAAATTTATGTTTTTCCTCAAGAGACTGGTGGTTTGGGGCTGCTTTGTGTTGTTTAGGCATGATCCGAGGCCAGCTTCTAGGCATTTCATTGAAAAAAAAAAATCAAAGAAATCATTATAATAAAATTATATGTTGATTTTGTAAAAAATAGGAATCTTTTTTTCACAGGTAAAATATATTTTCAAATTAGTATAATTAAAATAATTCAATTAGCATTATATGCCTTTAAATAAGGATTAAATGGCTCTCCCTCAAATTATATTATGTAGTTCAGCTTCATTTTTTAACTAGTGGGAACACAAATAAGTATAATTTTATAATTTGAAAGTAGAAGATCTTTTTTTTTTTTTTTTTTTTTTTTTTTTTGTGGTACGTGGGCCCCTCACTGCTGTGGCCTCTCCTGTTGCGGAGCACAGGCTCCGGACGCGCAGGCCCAGCGGCCACGGCTCACGGGCCCAGCCGCTCCGCGGCACGTGGGATCCTCCCGGATCGGGGCACGAACCCGTGTCCCCTGCATCGGCAGGCGGACTCTCAACCACTGCGCCACCAGGGAAGCCCACAGATCATTTTTTAAATAAAAAATTTCTAAATATTTTTCCATATACTATCGCTAGAGAACAAGTCATACCATAAAATATGGCAAATAACTTCTAGGAAAAGTCTTCATTTGTTCTTTCTAGAAATTGCTGACAACTGATTTCGTGACAAGCAGATGTACATATATTATACTGAAAATAAAATTAATGTAAACTTAATGAAATATTGAAATTATGAAGGGCAAAGCACTTGATAGTTAAAACTTCATAGTTGAAACGACCCATTCTTGCTCATATACCCTTTCATTTTCTATTTATGTTAATAAAACAAACTTTGCACAATCCTCAAATGACAAATTAATATAGACTCCCAAATAGCAAATACTATGCATGATCTTCTTTTAGGATCTGATTTTTAGGTATGACTAATTTGGCTGGCAGTATGATAAGCAACAACCTGAATGACAGGTAAATAGGAGCGGGTAAATTCCAAGCACTGTCTGAATGAGAAGTGCAACTCATTTTCCATAACCCAGACGCCTTTTTAACACATCAATGCATTCTCCTCTGAAAACTGGTGTTGGTCCCAAAGGAGAAAACACTGCCCTCCAGTGGTCTTCACTGGAAAAATGGAAATAGTTTCAGGTACCATGACTGCAGCATTTATGTAAAACATTGTGAATATTTATCCAGTCTCATCTCTGGCTATATTTCTTAAGCTGAAGCCTATGTCTACAACCGAGCATAAGGACAAAACCTCCAAAGTAAATTCTAATATATAGGTAGTTACTCTAGTTAAATAGAAATATTAACTAGGAGGAATGATTGTGGCATATGATCGCCAAAGCTGACCATTTATTTGACTATCACAATTGGATTATGTTAGCCACCTATAGCTTCTCACTTCCCAGATAAGGGAGAAGAGATTTCTTCTCTATGTTTCCCTTGTTGGCCAATTTTTTAGCCAAAAGACATTTAAAATTGTACAGCAGGCAGAACCCCAGGGGACCGAACAGTGTTCCAACATCCTTAAAGGCTTCCCATCACTTGAAAAACCAAATTCTTCCTCCTGTTTCTTAAACTAACCAAAGTAGGCAAAAGCAATTTTAAAAAGTCTTTGTGTCTAGCATTGGAACTTTCTCGTATTTCACACCATTATATAAATGTCACTCTAACCTATATGTATCACAAATGCTACGCTAAATTAGGGCCAAATTTGCAACCTAGTTTAACTGGGTTTCCTCTTTTTGCAAATGCAGTTTTTGTGTCTGCATTTAGCAATGCATACAAAACTGTCCGTGTAGCTAACTGCTTCGAATTGCTAAATTTGAGGATGGATGTGTAGATCGCCTGAGTCTTTATGCATGTGCCAAAGCAATCCTGTTCCTAGTCATATAAAGACTTCCCAATCAAATAGACCTTGACTACACTGCTAAATTCTTGAACTACTTCATTGACTCTCTTTGATTTAGTAAAGGAAAAATGGAATTTTAAGAGGGGAGAGATGGTTTTCTAACCTCCATGCCTCTATCCTTCAGACATCAGAATGGAAGTGCCTTACATGATGGGAGTGCAGACTTCAGGGTTCCACGGCCATAGGGGCTCATCCACTACTAGCTATTTGATTTAAACTTAGCCTCATTTTCCTCATCAGTAAAATAATAATGTGCTTGTCTCATAAGGTGGTTATTATGATCGAATGAGGGAATGTATGTGAAGTACCTAGCACAGAGAACCAAGAAATTATTATTATTCTATCACCATCATTTCCTAGACTATTAATCCAATGGCCAAGTAGATTACCTAGAGGCATGATTTTCTAAAAATATTATTCTTTTAGCACGTTGAGTAAAGGCTCCTCATTCAGTTTATTATATAGAGTCCTCCAGATAGATTCTTCAAAACAAATACCCAGTGCTAAGATAAAATATTTTAGCATCATAGTGTTCAAATATAGCACCTTTAAATATGAATCAAGTTTTTCTTCCTTTCACTCCCACAGAAGGTGGTGTCTATTATATATTCACCTGGATTCACAAAGTGCTTTAGAGTTTAAAAAAAAAGTCAAACATAAAACTTATAATTATTACGAAGGTGGTATAGGAATTAGACATATCTGGGTATATTGTAGTGAATTATAAAGTTTCTGGGCTTGAGAATATAGAGTTCCACAACCACACCCATTCTGGTTATTTAACTCAACTGAGAAAATATACACTTCAGAAAGAAATATTGCTTTCTTTCAGAGATTAATGCACTTTCCTTTAAGATGAAGAAAAACCTACAGACACATTTTAATAAGACTTCTCACTGGCTGTTGTAAAGAGTTTTTTTACTGAGCTGTGGTCCCATATCTCCATCTCCTCCCACTGTGCACACCTGCAGCATTAGAAAACAGGATTCCTAGGGGCTTCCCTGGTGGCGCAGTGGTTGCGCGTCCGCCTGCCGATGCAGGGGAACCGGGTTCGCGCCCCGGTCTGGGAGGATCCCACGTGCCGCGGAGCGGCTGGGCCCGTGAGCCATGGCCGCTGAGCCTGCGCGTCCGGAGCCTGTGCTCCGCAACGGGAGAGGCCACGGCAGAGGGAGGCCCCCATACCACAAAAAAAAAAAAAAAAGAAAACAGGATTTCTATCTGGAGAAATTAATTGAGTGCTGTCCTCACTGTACATGACATCTCACCAATCATCTCATGATGCTCTGTCAACATAGAATTTTGATTAATCAATATAGCTCTTATAATGCAAATTGTTTATGATTTTAAATAGTAGGATATATTGAATGGAGAATACAGTGATTTAATAAATATTTTATATTTATCAAACTCAGAAAATTTTGAGATGAAGTTTCATTTAAAGATGGAGCAGAGTAAGTACAGCTAGATATTGCAATAGTGTATATGTGTGACACTGAAGCCCATATATAAGCTTGATCTGTAAATCAATAAATGCAAAGAAAATAAACTTTGGTTAAAACAGTTATAGCTAATCTAAATTAACCTCAAAATTCGACAATGAAACATATGAATTTGTGACAAACATCCTGAATTTTTTAAAATGCATCGCATTTGTAACAGTATCAAAATAATCTAAAGTCAGAACACTTTTTCTGGGTATAATTATATAATTATTATAATTCTCTACCTTAACAGATGACAATTTTAGAAAACTCTAAGTACAGTTTCTAGTATATGTACTAAAATAAAATGTAACAGATAGACAACTCATCATAGTATAAGTAACACATTCAAATTTAGTAATTTATTTTCCAGGTGGAAACCAGGCTTCTTGGAAGACTTCAAACTATGCCAAATGGTCTGATTTTACCATAGAGGTACGCACTAAAGGACTAAATTTACTTCTGTGTAATTTTTGTTAACTACATTTTACATGCAAATGTCTATACAACCATGTTAATGAAGTTATGGAGAAGGAAAGAAAGTTGGCATTCCCATTGTTCTGTTTTATTCAAAAGCAACTTGTCAATTGACTATATATCATTTTAAACCAGTTTTCATTTAGTCATAAGAAAACAGAAAAGTCTAAGAATGCATTCTAATTGGAGCACAAGTCAAGAAAAATAATACTTGTGAATAGAATTTAGGCTTGCTAATTTTTCTGCTATACCTTATAATCTTCAGAACACAGGATACTTTTATTGGAATCAGACCAAAAAAGTTCTGTTAATCATAAACATTTAGAAAAGTGCAATCTACCGACCCAGAGGAAAGGAGTTTCGTGCTTCTTATTAAGGGCTAAAAATTTTCTGTACCGCAAATGGGATTGGTTGTTTAATTGACTGTTATCCAAAATTTTTTTCCAAGTAGTATAAACATATTTAAATTCTACATGAGTGAAGTTCCTAATAAAAATTTGATATTCAAACTTCCAAGCCCATATTGGCAATGAAAATGTACAGAATCCTTTTAACTGGAACGTTAATAATCCAAAACTTGCCCCAGATTATAAAAGAAGTGTTTCTAGGGTGTAAGAAAAAGAATGTTTTTAAGCTAAAGGCACACTTGATTTGCAATAACACTGAAAGTACTAATGCCAGAAGCATAGGTGGTAGAAGGAGAAAAAGGCAGAAATAATGGTCGCAATTCTGCATTTATGGTACATGTTACAGCTAGGACTGTATCTCACCCTGAGACATCTTGAAAATAAAGCAAAATAAAACCTACCTCACCCTTACACACTGAAGGGAATCAGGGTCCTGACCCAAATTTCAAACTCCCGGAACTTGGAAATATCTGTAAAACCCCCAACACCAACATTTCTGAAACCTGCCACATCCCAGAAAGAGGCAGATCTTCAGCCATGGAAATATGACTATTAAGAATTCACAGATTAACTGAAACATTTGCTAATCACCCCACCCCCGTGCTAGAGAGAAAGGCTCAAAGCACTGGGAAAAGCCTGCTGTGAAAACGCCAGGCCCTTCTTGGGGTTTAGGTTGTCAACCTATTCCCAGCCACAGGTATTGTATGACTGTATCAGGGGAAACAGAGTACTTGTGTGTGAGAATTGGGGTGCAGTGGGGGGACCAGAATGTTCAGAAATTTAACAAATTCATATGATTTTTTTTTTTTTTAAACATTTGAGAGTGTTGTGTTTATACATGCTGGGCAACATAAACCACAAATCTTGCTGGATTTCTGCAAACTGCTGTGTGAAGCCCACAAACGGCATTCCTGTCAAGGGGAGGAAGAGACAGACAGAAATCAAGACACAGACAGGCAGCACCCCCAGGACGTGAAGCCTGCTCCTACTACAAGCTGTAGTGGAAAGAGATGATGACATCCAGAACAAAATATCTTTTCCACGAGGATGCTAAAGCTCTTGCTTTGTGTTCTCTGTGCGGAGAAAGAATGATCAGTGGAAAGGGCTTCATTTCCACCCTGTTCTGGAATCAAAATATAAGGGGTTTTAGTTATTTTTAAACTTCTTCCTTTAGAGTCTATTGTTATGTTCCATAAAACAGACAAAACTCAGCAAGACAACAAAGACTTGATCTGTAGGAGAAAAGGTAATACAGAGCAAGTCCTCTCCAGAGGGTAATTAATCCTTAGTCATTCATCCTAGAAGTCCCAGTTACAGTTAAGGTTAATGTTCAGGTAGCTTCTTTCTATTTTCTTAAAAAAATTTTTTTAAACATTTTTTTTTTTTTTTTGCAGAATGTTATACTATTAATTGCCAATTTGCATATGTGTGCAGCTGCTGTTTTGGCTCTGAACTCAATCCGATAAGCTTGCTGGAGGTATCGCAGAGCACTTGGCAGCTTTCCTATTTGAAAAGAAAGCCTCTCCCCACTACAGAACAGCTGATCGTCTATCAGCGATAGACCCTGATGGCGTGAATTACAATTACACTACTTTTCACACTAAATCTGGGTGATAGCTACTTGGAAAGAAGTTTCATCATTTTTTACCACAAACTGGAAAAAGAATTACATGGTCATGCTGTGCTTTTAAAGGCAGTTTGGTTCACTTTTGTCTATTTAACACCTAATTCCAAGAAGTCCATAGGCATCCAGAGATCTGAATGGCGCGTAATGAATTCACTGTTTAGATGGAAGATTTAAAAAATCTACCTCAAATTACATTTATTAACAAGGCGACCAGGAAGTGTTAAAGTTGTTAGACGCTTCATTTATTAAATAATTTGTGGGTATTTTCAGTTGTCATATCTAGAGTCATGGGGTTTGCTTATTTTTTTTTAATTAGCAATCCAAAACAATGCTACTGCAATGTAACAATTCATCACATAATCTTGGGCTCTTCAGTTCTGCTGTTAATGTTAGATAATTCAGATGGTTATTTTGATCTGTTTATAAATGATTTGGGTTGCACTGTGCTGTGAGGGGGCTGCAGCAGCGGAGGCAAGTCTTTCTCATCCTCCTTGCATTGCCCAGGGTAGCTGAGGGGCCTTCCCAAAATGCGTTTGGGGAGTTTAGCGTCTAGCAGGAGGAAACCAGGGATAGGGGCAGGGGACACTAAAATAACTGGATTTATTCTCATTACTAAACTTCTTTATTAATTTACATTCCCTGTCTGCTTGGAAAACTGAGGAAAGACCTCTTTGCCAAAGTGCGTCTTATCAGATGCAAAGTGCATGTCTCGTTTCCTGGGAGGTTAGAAAGTACCTTCTTCCCTCTTCTTGCCAGAACAACCCAATCATCAGAAAATCTAAGACGCCCCCAAACATCCCTCTTCTCAGGCTCCCCTCAAACCTCTTCTCCTCCCATCTGACATTTAACTCCATTTGTTTAAAGCAAACGCCCGCTCCCCCAAAAAAGGAGTTAAACCCACCTCAAGCAGCAGAAGTGGAACACACTCATCCTGACGTAGTGAACCTAAGAGAAAAATAGATTTTGTTTTCCTTTTTTAGTCGCTAGCTTTATTAGATTTCTCACTCTCACAGATTATCTGAAGACTACCCATTGATTGATCGCCCGTAGAGCTGCATTTGGTGTAAAGAAAAAACTCACAGCTTTATTGGCTCCCAGGAGACAAAACAAACAGAACAAGATATTCATATTAATGCAAACAATGCAACAAATGAGGGGAAAAAACGCCCGGCTGAAGCGAGGCGTCGAGCGGCCGACCGGGCCGGGAAGGGCAGGGCGGGGGGCCGAGGGTTCCAGGCGCCCCCAGCCGTCGGTGCCCGCGTCGCCCACCGCCCACAGGGGCCACGGGGCCAGGCGCCCGGCTCCAGGCCTCGCGGGCCCGGGCAGGCCCCGGGCGGCGAGAGAAGGCCTCCAGGCCGGGCCTCCGGAAGGGCCTGCTCGGGCCCTCACCCCTTCCCGGGGCGGGCCTGGAAGGACCTAGCGCTCCTGGCTCCTCTCCCTTCCCTTCTTCCCGACGCTTCCAGGGGCCCAATTCCCGAGTCTCAGTTTCCCTTGGCACCTGGGTCAGAGGTTGGAGTGAAGAATTCCCGCTGCGCCTCCTGGCCCACCTGGGCAGCCTGGAAGGAGAGGTTAGCAAGACTCCAGAGAACCCAGAGGCAGGGAGGAAGCCAGGCAATAAGCGCCCTCTCTCCCTTTGAAAAGCTCACATTATGCTGGAGGAGACTAGATCAACACACACACGTTTCGACACAACGCAAAACATTGTATAATCAAAAGCGAGGAGAGCAGTGTGTACAGCAAAGGCTGAGAGCTCTTTAAGAGGCACGGAGACTCTCCTTGTGGAATGAGAAAGGAAGAAGGAAAATTCCGGGCACAATAGGGGTATTTGCTCTACCCCTAATTCCCTACCCACCACCATGCACAAAAAAGTACGGGAAAATCTGTTAGGTAAGACTTGACTTCACATCTTTTTAGTCAACAAGATATTACAAATAGGGGTGCATAGGGCATACTTACGGTAAAATAATTATTTGTTGTTTATCTAAAATTCAGATTTAACTGGGCATCCTGTATTTTTGTTTGCTAAACCTGGCAATCTTAACTAAAAAATACTTTATTGAGGAAAACTGTACGAGAAGCAAGGCTTTTTCTCCGATGTATATGAATCAGGATATTCGGGACATTTTTAATGGGACTTTGCCTTGGAGAGGAAATGAGTCATCCCCACTGCACACTTTCCCAAACACATGGTGGGGTGGAAGAGGATGAAATGACTGAAACACTTGGAAACGTCCTTATATTTTGGAGGAAGTGGCAGAGTTTTTTGACTTTTGTTGACTTTTATCTGGACAATGGACCAGTGTTCCTTCCCTGAGGCTGGCTCCTTTCCAGGCCAGTCCAGGGTACCATAGCACCGTCTAGAAGTGGAGCGTCACTTACAATGGCATTCCCATATTGGGATCATGTATTTTTTTTTCTAATTCTTACTATAGAGCCACATTACTCCTTGGTATTAGTTGTATTTCTAAAGAAACTAAGTTGGGACTTGACAACTTTAAAGATGGCAGGGTGGAGCAAAATCTGCTTTGAAATTTAGCAAGCACTCTAACCTACAAGTAGATCTTATCCAGGCCTTGCCTCGTAGATGCTGAAGGAAAACACTTTCAAAATGCCAGTGGTAAAACCTTAGGATATTGGAGTGAGTGTGTGTGTGTGTGTGTGAGAGAGAGAGAGAGAGAAAGTGTGTGTGTAAGTGTGTCACAAAGCTGCTCAGCAGAGGAAGCCTGCTGCTTGCATTTCTTCCTCACTCCTGGTTGGAGAGAGCTTTTTCAAGGAAGCTTTATCACCCTTACTGATACTTCGGATTCCTAGTGAGCTTGCCTTCCTTTAAAGCCAGTTGCTTGAAGTTGTATGAATACACCCACACAGGATGCCCCTTTCTTGCTGGTGATTAGTGCTATTTAACAACTGCAAACGGAGAAACTATTTGTCTAATGAGAGCTGTTTTCAGTGTTGATTCACCAACACTCTAGGGAAGACTGTAAAGCTGAGACCTCCTGGTGAGTCTAGGGTCCATGGAGACAAGTGAAGGCCACCTCTTGAAGAAAATGAAGTCTCTGTTTGCTTTAGAGAATGTTTTAGTTCCAGATTAATAGTTTTAGAAAATATATAGGCTCACTTCCAGTTCATACTGGTTTACTTTTTTTTTTTCCTTTCCCATACAAACTATAACCTTTGATTTAGAATTTGGATTACTAAACGGTTAGCATTGTGGTTTGGGTGTCACAGTGAGGTTTTAACCCCATGCTTTAGAGGTACAAATCCTTTTTACCTTCTCTCCTACCTCAGATTGTGTCTCACGCTGCAAAATACATTCCAACACTTGCTGTTTGTTCATTGGAGCAGGCATGAGGTATCTCAACACTCAGTTCGCTAAGATGCTTCTTCTCCCAGCAGACACGCTCTGGGGCCCTGTGTTAGGGTGGTGATAAATTGATAATCCCCCGATAGTACACCCCATCCCATGGTCAGGGAATGTCAGGCTCCCTGCTGTCTCTGTGGTTTAGCATAATGGGTAGTATCTTTGTGTACAAAAGATTCCAGATATAAGGTAATTTAAGCGTCCTATAAAGTCAAGTACAAAGCCAATGAAAAAGTATATCTTTTTTGAGGTAAAGTATTATTATGGGAAAAATAGTGGATTGAAATGCAGGAGAGCTTGAGCTGGGTTCTAGCTTTCTGAGTGGGTTTGAAGGACTCATTCATTCTCTTTAGACACAGCTTTGTTTTGCTGTTTTCTGGGTTGGTATTTTTTCTTTTGGTCCACACAAAAAGAAAGTTGGATCAGGCAATCTATAAGATTTTATTTCTAAAACAATTATTCCTTGAATTAATAAGCAATAACTCATCTTTTGTACACTGTTTCCAAAAGATATAAGCAAGACATTTTTAAAATTTATTCATGATATAGCCCTAAACAACAAAGAAAGCATGGGCAGACTCCAGGTTATCCGGGCATTCCAGATCCCAAGGGGATATTCAAATGAGGGAGACCAGTTCAACATCAAGGGCTTGCATAATCAGGTGCAAATACTCTGGAAAAGTGTGAGTGACTTAAAGACAAACAACCCTGTACAGACAGGACAAAGGGATAACATGTTTGAGAACTTATACTTCAGTCCTATTTGGGAACCTTGACCTCAGAAAGAAGAGAACTGCAATAAAGCAAAAGCTAAAGTTATTTAATAAATATACACAGCATCATCATTCTGAATATTCTAGTGCTCGCTGCACTTTAAGTGTATGAATTCACTCTGAGACTGGAGGAAATTAGCAATCTAATTGTAACTGGTTCTAGAAATGACCTAAGAGACTTGCTTCCTTATATATTATCAGTGTCATTAAGTGAAGTGTCTTTTAATTTGAGGCCCTCCTTGAACTGTAAGCTCCAACAAGCTTTCGCTAAACAGACTTCATTCACATTCTGAATCAGGTTTTTGTCTCACACATATTAATTTTTACAAAACAGAAAGAAACAATAGAGCTTATTAGGAAAAACTTGTTTTGAATAGTAAATTAAGCATAATGGAAATACGCACGTTTTTGCACGGTTTCCCCCCCCTTTTTACCAATTGAACATTTACATCTTTTTCAAAGTGCTGTGATTTTCCCCTTAAGTCTTAAGCTGGCACCACCCACTTTCAATAAATGAGACTTAACATCACTTGTATTTACTGAGAGTAATCATTGTAATACTGTGGATTCCAAATGCACAGCCTTCCGTAAAAAGAGTTTTAAGTAGTCACCCCTAAACTGTATTAATCAAGTCATTGTGGCATTCTAAGAATATAAAGAACTACCTAATTTCAAAGACAGTGTAAAATCAACTGTCAGTTTTGACTAGATTCAAATGATGCCCTGTTCTTGAGACTGGACACCTGTACATTCAGAGGTACACCTGACTACATGGTTTGTTATTGAGATATGTCCCAGGTGGAGGCACTTTCAAAGCCAATATATTTTCTTTATAACTGGTGTCAAATTGATGTATATATTAAAAAATCTTGGAAAATGATCTCAAAAAGGAAGTAACAGCCCAATGAGCCATATGTTCAGGGAACCTAACAGGTTTCCATTGGGACCAAATTTCACTTCACCTTTTTGTCCTTATGTGCAAATAAAAACTTATCTGTAAATACACCATTAAAACAATCATGCAAATTTGTGAAGTCTATAGACTGAGAAGAAATTACACTAAATCCATAATAACCAAGTTGTTGGAAGGTAAAGGATTTGATTATATATTAGAAATACATAACACAACATGGAATTGGACTAAATTTATTTGAACTTTATAGGTTTACCACATCAGAGAGAAACACTTTGCTAATACAGAATTGGTTAATGGAGAAAAGGCTGATGAATAGTTAATAAATTGCTTAATTTTGATGCTGATGGAGCATCTGAATCTCCAAGTTTACATTAAGAAATGTAAAGTTAATTTTTTTTCTGTTAGATGGTTGATATTTTAACAGACTGAGATGCCAGGGAATTTTCCAAATGCCAGATAATACTCTAGCACTAAAAAGTCTGTGATGTACTAAGGGCAGAGAGGCCTACTTAGTGGTTTTCCCAAGAGTGGAAACCAAAAAGCATTAACATTTATTTACATACCAATTCTTTACAACTCTTTTTAAGAATTTTCAATTTTAAAACTTTTAAACATTCTGTATGATTTCAGTAGATCCTAACAATTTTGCATTCAGTTATTGTATTGGTATGCCTGGGCATATTCTAAAAGGAAAAATTATTCACTCTGTGTGTTTGTGTAGTTTTTCATAGGACTAGGTCAGGGATGAAGATAGAAAATACCAAAATTTACTCAGGTCACTTTATTTTTTGTGTTGTACTTTTGTTATGAAACATTTCAAACAGAGAAGGGTAGAGAGAGTAATATAAATGAAACCGTCATATATATATGACAGTTTTATCAAACTTTCACATTTTATATTGATTTTTTTAAACAAACAGTTGTGTGTGAAGTAATGCAATGGTAAAGGTCAGCAGAACAAAAATTATACTGCATGGATTACCTTTCAACTGCTTTCCTTTTCCATGTCTGGCTTGAGGGAAGGAAGTTTTATTATGTTAATTTAGACACCTGGTTAACTAAATAGTAGGGAACACGTTAGAAGAAATTGCATTCTCCTTCAGTCCAAATTCCTACCAGTTCTCTGTAGCTGTGTTTCACTTAACCTACGAAAGCCATAAGAACGTCAATGTTTCAATGATTTTTAATCTCTAAGGGTAGTTTATGTAAATCTGTAGTGGTAAAAACGTACGAACAAAAGTGTATTTTAAGCAAAAGCTCAACAATCAGCTTTTAAATTCAAAAAGTAGACAGAACCTCAGGTCCTGGGCCTGCCTCAACAGGTATAAGGAGACCTTTTCCAGCAGAGACTCAGGTTCTGGTGGATTATCTGTCCAGGGGCAGCCACGGCCCTGCGATTTTGACCAGCTTTCCCAAGGCCAGAACGCGGAGCGGAACATTCAGGCGGGGAGCTGTGCTGCCGGATGCCCTGGCCCGGTCCTGCCTCTGGTCACCGCGGCGGAGGGCGCGGGTGGCCGGTTTCTTAAAGGCTTTCTTTCCCCCGCAACGACTGAATGGTATGATCTCCGGGGGTCCGGAAGCCCCTTAGTCTAGTCTTGGGGTCAGGAGGTCAAGCCTTGGAAGCACAACGAACGCTCAGGCCCTGTATTTGTCTTCCTCTCGGTGCTTACTAAACCGTGTAAGTCCAGTTGGGGCCTGGCTGGCGAGGGGAGGTTGCTGGGGTCTGCGGGGCTCGACCCGGGAGACTCTGCCGGTAGTGACCTCGCCCGCGGCCGGCGAGGCTGCTCGGGGCGGCGGCGGCGCTGGGGTTGAGTCGGGGGGCCTGCCGTCGGTCCGGGGGACCTTTTCCGCTTTCCTGGCTCCGACTCTCTTCCTACCCCTCGCCCTTCCTGACTTCGCCTGGCTTCCCACTCGCTGCCCACCGCGTTCAATTCACCAGCAGAAAGTGGTGGGCGCGAGAATGCAGGCTCCCCGGCCTCTCCTCCAAGACCCACTCTCAAGAGGCGCGCGGGTAGCGGGTCGGCCCTCGGAGCACCGCGCGGGGCAGAGCTTGCCAGCGGCTCGCGAGCGGCCCGAACCCCGGAGGGCGCCCGCGTGGGGCAGCGCGGGGGCTCCCGGGCCGCGGGGGACGCGGTGGCCCGGCCCGGGCTCCACTTGCCAGCGGCGGGAAGGACGCGCGGGAAAGAGAGAGCAGGAAGCGGGTGGCGGCGGCGGCGGGCCCGCTGGAAAGGAGGGAGCGCCGCAGGCGGGAGGGGGAGCGCGGAGGAGGGAGGCCGGGAGAAAGGAGGGAGCGCGGCAGGCAGGCGGAGGGAGGGCTGATTAGCATGCAGCAGCGCTCGCGCGCCCGGCTCCATTGTTTTAACACCTCCCCTCTCCTCCGCGCCAATCTGTCACCGTTCAGCAGGCGAACGCTGCTGCCTCAAATGCTGCTCTTCTCAAATGAGACGGATAATTAGTTGCCCCGCACGAATGCCGCACTCTTCTCACCCCTGATTGCTATCACCTTCTTGCTCCTGGCAGTTTTGACACCTCGTAATCAGCCTGCTGCTTTTCTCTTTTCTTCCCGACTTCTGCTTCCCTCCCCCCCTTTCCGTCCTAGTTTATTTATTTATTTATTTATTATTTTAAATGCAATCCTGGTTCCTATTTGGACGAGGCCTCTGCCGAGTTAACCTTCTGCGTATACATGTGTGCATAAAGATGTATATATAAAATAGTGTGCGTGTGCGTGAGTCGGGGGCGGGCTTGCAGTTTTGCGGGAAACACTGCTTCCACGCGGAGAGAAATCTCTTCCCCTAAAGATATTTTTGGGAAGGGAGGAGTTGGGGAGAGGAGAGGGACGGCGGGGGGAGAGTTAGGGAGACCTCAATTAATGCTTTAAAGATCTCTTAGAAATTAACAAACTGGGGAGTCTCGGAATCTGCTGTCATAAGCGTGTTTCCCCCTCTCTCCTCTAACAAGCACTGACAGTCTAATTACTGTAGCTACAAGCAGCTGTCGAGGCAGCAGCCCGGGAGAGAAGGCGCCACCGGCTGAGCGCACCCGGCCTGCCCCTGCGCCCGGCGGAACCGCCGAAACCCGGGCCGCCTCCGGGGAGGCTGGAGAGGAGGGCAAGGCCCCGCACCCGAGAGCCCCGCGAGCAGAAGGCGGGCCTGGGAGCCAGCGGACACGCTTATCATTTCATATTTATAAAGTCTTTACTTTGAAGGTTAAAAGATGTGAAGAAAAAAGGAGGGGACGTGGGGGAGTGGGAAGAACATCTCCCGAGCTTCCATCCACCCCTTCTCTACCTCCTCGAGCTCTCCCTCCCCCCGTGTTGGTAAAATAACCACGCAACCCGGGGCTGAGGGGGCGGGGTGAGCCAGGCTGGAGAGTAAGAAAGCAGATGTCCCCGCTGGCAGCAGCCTCAGCCTCCGGGGAAAGCTGCACCGGGGGGGCCCTCCCGAGGACATTCACCTCCCACTTCTCAGGCATCCCGCTCACAACTGCCTCGCCTCGGCGGGGGTGGTTTTTTCAGACTCAGCGTTTCGCGTTTTTTACCTGGGAGCTGTTCTTACCCGGCCACGCGTAGCAGATGCCAAGATGCAGCCCCTACACGACTCGGAACTAAGAGCCAGAGGGGAGACCCGGCGGGTGCCCAACTCCACTTTTCGAACTGCAGCCAGCACCACCTCTGCAGTGCGGGCCCGGAGACTGTTCTCCAGGCTGCCTGTCCCTTGGCCCGAGAGGGCCTCTGTCCCTCGGAAGCCGGAGCTTGGGGTAGCACTGGAACCCAATAGAAAACAAGAGTTCCCCGCTTACTAAAAGTGGTGGAGGTGTCAAAAGGGTGGACTGGAGAAGAGGAGTCAGTGATCCACTTCGAGTCACTTTCTGGGCCACAATTTCCTTTGGTTGTCAGCAGGCTAGTAGATGTCAACTGTGTGAGAGGAACTCTTCCTCACCTAGAAAAGAGAAGGAAAAAGAATCCCCTTTCATGAGATAGGTACAGTGGTATATTCTGGCTGGAACACGCTGGGAAGTTTTTATGTTTAATTTTGCGTGTGTGTGGGAGGAGTGAGCGAGGGGAGGCTGGCTGGGCGGGAGGTAGGGGGGAAGGGAAGTGACTTGGATAATTGTCTAGGCATTTCCATTCAGCCCCAGCGGCAATGAAAGAAAGATGTACATGCCTCAGAAGCCTTCACAGTGAATGCCTAATAATGGCTATGTCACCTTGGTGAGGAAGATGTCAGTGTGATGTGCTTGGCACCCTGAGAAGTCGAAGCACCACTCTCATTCTTCCACAAGTTAAGGCTCTTCACTGTGGCACAGGTGATACCTGAAAAAATTGTTCCAATCCCTTATCTGAAACCCTCCAGCTTTCTACAACACTCGTTCCCAAGAAGGCTTAAATTTCTGTTTTGAGAGTTGCAGATCAGTGTTTACTTCATAAAATGGAAGCCATGCCTCGAACATTTTTAAAAATTAAGTGTGGGGTGGAGGAGGGAAGAGAAACCTAAAAGACAAGAATCATAGGGAACAAAAATGAAAGGGAAGTCTCATTTTAAACAAAATTCTGCAACCTTCTGAATTTGGTATCCTCTCTCTTAAATATCTTCCTCTCCTCATCAGGCAGGATGCTACCAATGAATTAACAATTTCTCAACAAGAATGTGAACATTTCTAATATAAATTAATTAATATGGATAATCCTTACAGGGTTTTAGATTTGCTCCCATTAAAGACAAATGTGTTTCTTTAGTAAGTTTAGTTTGAAAAATAATTTTAAAATTCAAAGTGATCTACTAGTTATAATAAAATGTCACCAGATCTTGTATCACCCTTCTATCAGATTACTGGAAAGAAACATGAATTTTATGAATTTCCCCCAAATGTGATTTATTTATTTATTTAAGAACAAAGAACACATTAATTATCACAACATAAGTAACTCTTTTAATATTTAACTAATTTCATCATGTTGCTATATGTATAGTAAAAATTAAAACCATGTCTATTATTTAAAAAAAATAATAAAGTGTTTAAATAATCCTACCAGTGATCTTATCACTGAGCAACAAATGTCTTAGGTTTGGTATTTACTCAGATGTTTATCTTGTCTGCTATTCTCTATTTATTATTGGTTTATTCAAAAAGAACACCCACAGCATAAATAATCTAATCTTTTAAATGAAAACAAGTGAAAAAAACCCTATAAACATTTGACATCACCAAATTCAATAAATCTAACTAGAAATCCAAGCAATAAGCTTAGACATTTGAAAAAAACATAAATTATTGTTATACAATTCCATAAGTCACATACATAATTTTGAATTATGGCAATAAACACTGTAAACATGAGTACAATGAATTACAGTTTTGTACAGAATGATCTTTTAAAAGGTAATAAAAGAAAGTTACAATATAAGTTTAGAAAAAAATTCAAATAGCTGTGACACTGGATTTTCAATAAATGATCTTGAGCTAAGTTTGCAATCAAGTACATAATATTACAAACCCAGAATCATCGCATAGAACTTGATATGTCTGTTTTCAAATGCGTCTTAAGTCTCCCCATTAAAGTGTGAATTAAGATGCCGGAGGAAATCCCCCCTGGATGTAATGGATGGTGGGAAAACTGCTTGACAGAATTCACATACTCGAGGTATATGCAGTTCTGAGCCTGTGCCACTTAGTACCGATAAGTCACTGTCTTGATTAGGAAAGGGCTTCCAAACGGGCTGCAGGAAACAAATAAAAACATCTTCTGTTATTTGTATTTAAAATCAACTTGCACTGAATTTCAAATTCAAACTTTTTGAACGGGTTATGTGCATATATATGAAATTCCCTAATATGAAAGTGAATTACCTTTCCTTTAGAATTGGCATGAGGACATGACTCAATTCTTTTTCATAAAGGGCATAATTTAACTTTAGGAATCACTTAAAATACACATTCATGCACTTTATCTTCACACATTAAAACATCCTTCAGCTTTAACACCAGCATGTTTTAATACCCGTTATCCCAACGGGTTTTGGAGTTTTGGAACAATAGTCAATAATTGAGACTTTAAAAAAATTAAATTCTATCTCTTCTATTTTATATTGGAACTTTAAGTTATAGGACCTTTATTAATACACAGCACACTAGACATGATGTGTGTGTACATGCATTTTGATCAAGAGCAGTGTAATTTCGCTACTATTTATAAGCAAATACACAATGAATAAATCATATAGAAATAAGTGTTCTAATTTTTGAAAATAATTTTTTTAAAGTATGAAACAAATTCTATTGATCAGTTGCTTTTTGAAACCTCAAATATTTAATCGTTCAACAAAGTCCAACATTGGATGCATTCTTTTGACTTCTTATTTTGCTCCTGTTACAAGCGCATACTTTGGCCTTCTTACCCTTTCTGTGGCTAACTAAAGTGAAGCCTGTCGACAGTTGCCAGTTAAAGGATTATGGGAAGCATAATTCTACAGAGGTACCTCCATTACTATAAGCAACACCTACGTACTCTTAACTGTACTTATTATTAAAAAATATCTAGAAGGGCCAGAAAAAGCATTTAGTTCAAGAGTAGGTGCTCAATATATGTTTGTTGACTGGAATATCTTATTTTCCTGAAATGCTGTAAACCAAATTATTTCTAAAATTTGCTTTCTTATCTTGACATATCTGAATTCTGGCACTTTGAGGAAAATCACCTCGAAATGCCAACTTAAAGAGAACCCTTTGTGTTCCTGTTACTAATATGCTTTTAAAATAACAACCTAGTTCAACTCCTGACATAGTGTTAGTTTTCATTCCCTTAACCAATCTCTTTCATCCTAGTTAACCAATCAATACATAAACAGTATATTACTAATTGAAGCATTTGGGTTTCACGACATCACTGTCTTCTTATAAACATTTTACTGGGCAGCTGTGTACAGTTGATGTAAATATACAAAGTCTGTCTAAGCACCAAGATACATTCAAATATCAGTACAGAGGGTGTATAATAACACTGACTCAAATACTTTTGTGAGAAGTGGCAATTTTATTACAAAAAACAGTAATATTTAAAATACATATTTGAAATCTGGAGTAAAATAATTTCCTCTCTTCCATGATAAAAGAAAAGCAGTAATAATTGTGAGTATATAACAGAGTTAACTAGATTTAAATTTTAGTGTCGGCAGTTTAAACAAAAAGTACAATTGATTAATATGCACCACTCTAATGGGAAATTGATATGGATATATAAAAAAGATTATTATGTTAAAGATACTTTAAATTAAGATCTATAAAATAGTAATAGACTCAGAAGCAATTTAGCTTCTAAATTTGATGAGCCAATCTTCTACTGCCAATTTATTTTCAAAGTCCATACTTATCCTTCTCTATTAGCAGCTATTAGTTCGGATTTGAGCTTTTCATAGAATTCAATTGGGACACCAATCACTGACTCAGCAAAAGTAGGAAGAAAAGAAAATCACATAGAGCAAAAATAAGCAGATATATTTTAGACTTTATTATGATAGCTGAATGTATAAAAAAAGGTGTTAAGTAGTAATGATTGAGATAAAAGTAAAAATTTGAAATATGCAACCAAAATTTCACTTCCCTTTGTTATTACTGACAACTCAAGAATTTTGTATTTCTCATAGTAGCTTTATTAAAACAAATAAAACAACAAAATGTTTTTAAAAACCCATTTTAAGAAATATCCTTTGAATCCTAAACTGTAACATGGCCTTCAAAACAAACGAATTTCTTTGCCTTTCTGCCAAAATATCAGTTATCTAACCTTATGCCCCACGTCTTGTGACAGCTCAACACCAATTCTCCTGCATTTTTTAAGCTACTTTTCCATCAAGTTGTAATCACATACCAGCTGTTTCCCTTGCTGTAGCATAGAAAGCAAATGCACAATGCAGGGTGCCATCTACTGAAACATGAATGCACAGACTAGTAAAAGAACAAGCAAGAGATGTAATGGAGAAAAAAATAACAAGCATTAGAACTGATGCACTTCACAGCTCCACAGGAATTCTACTTGCATTAAATGAAATTGTTTAATCTGTTTTATTAAGTAGTAACTATAACTGTGACTATGATGTGAAATAAGGTACAATGTAGAACATAAGTGAGTTTATAATTAAAGCTTATTGTCAGAGATGCCTAGTTTTCTCCACTACTAAAATATACCACAGCTTGACTATTGCCTTCTTTGTATGCTGATTTAAAAGTCTATAACCTATAAAAGTACTTATAAAGCCAAAGGGTATTAATCAAGTTGTTGGTGTTTTTTGGTTTTTGGTAAATTAAATATCTCAAGGCAAAGAGAAATCAAACAAATGTCTGCAAGTTATATTAGACACTTTTACCAATCTACATTTTTTATGAGCTTCTGTTTATTATAACAATTACATATTTTCATTTACCTTCAGGCATTAAACACCTTTTTTTTTTTTTTAAACTTAAAGAATCATTTTGTAATAGAACCTGAATAAAAGGGAGGGTAGGATTGGATTCGGGTGGGGGGCTGTTAAGTAGTCTGCAAGCTTTAGAAACATGAAAGTATTTGATTAGAATCATACATATGTAGAGACTATTTAAAAAATATATTAGGCTGCAGATTAGAAACCAAAACCAAAACCAAAACCAAACCCTACAGATCTACATACTGTAAACTGAGAATGTAATAGAAGTATTATTTGAAAGACAGTTCGCTTATTTTCAGAAATAGAAACATACAATGTGATTATTTACTTATAAAAAATCATGCATTCTTGTAAAGATAAGTATGATACACACAAACTTTTTGATAAAAAAATGCCACCTGCTTCACAGAATGAAATGTAATAAAGAATCCTATTATAACAATGATACTGAGTTAAAAGCTTTGAATAAGGGACTAAGTAAGAAAGTGACACACACTAGATATGGATAAGGTTTACATGTATTTTAAAATGTGCCGTAAATTTTAAGGTACTTTATAATAGAGCTTCACCATATTCATCTTTTAAATTTCATGTCATTTATTACAGGACTTGGATATTTTTATTGAAAGCTTAACTTCAGCTAGTCATTAGTTTAAAAAAGGTGTCTGATAATCTGAAAGATGCGTATCTGTGCATGCATGGCAAAATGTGTGTTCACACTTAATATATTTGTTAATGCAAAACAGTTACCTGCTGTGGTCCTCGGATAGCTTTTCCTTGGGAACTGAGTGAAGGAAAAGGTGCATCAGATGGGTCCTGAAGTGGGAATGTATTTACATATAATGCATTATGGTCTCCAGGTGGCAAACACGGAGCTCTATCCAGAGTTGTCGTGATACAAGTATTTACAAGATTTGAGGGTTTTGTTTTGTCAGTTGTTTTAAGGTTTTGTATAGCTGAAGCTATGGGGTCAATTCCCTGAATTTCAAATAAAGTTTCTTCTGTTTTGACAAAGTTTCCCGGGTTGTCTCTGGGCTCCATATTAAATTTATCCTGGCACATAGCCTCACATGAGGCAGGACCAAGGACACTGGGTCTTTCTGGAGTGCTATGTAAGAAAGTAGAGTCACTGTCCGTAGGTGGAAACTTGACATTGAATTTAGAAAGTGATTCAAAAGAGGTGTCTTCCTCATCTTGGCCCAATCCTCTTGGTGCGACAGATGTGATGCATGGTGCACCTCTATTTATATCATCTTTTGCCTGAGGCTTAAATAGCACTTCTTGTTTATCTGTTTTATCCGTACACTGTATAGGCACAGAGCACTGTGTCTCTGCAGGGGAAAAAAAACAAAAGGAAAACAGTCGCATTTCAATCCTTCTTAAAAATCTGAACGTTCAATTAGCTTTGGATAGATGAGTATTATTTTTTCTACTGGCTTTTACAGCAACTGAAGTCGACTGGGATTTTTTTACATTTGCTACCATCTTACACAGAAATATTAGCAGTCTCCAGCGGGTGAATTGGAACATAGCTTATTAGTCACAGTTTAACTACTTTGTCTTTTCCTAGGTCCTTGTGCTGTAAGCCTTGCATCTTGTTCACAGTTATACTGCTCTATACTTAAAAAACATTTGCTTGTAGTGTATACATCTAAACATTTTGTCAGTAATGGAAGCTGCAACTGAGAGCTTGCTAGACAAATAAGTTATTAAAAGGGAAAACCCTTACCAGGCATATATATAGTATACAGGTTATGAATCTATATGAATTAGGTCATTTACTCCCCCTAATATCTCTGTGTGACAAAGTGTATCACCAATCAGCTTAGCCATTGTCTACTCTTAATACTATGTGAGGGCGTGGTGGTGGCGGGTGCTGGGAGATAGAAGACTGGAGGCAAAAGAAGGATGAAATTTTAGGATGCATGTTCAGAAAGCTCTATGTGAATATATGATTTTCTCATCTTATTAGAAAAAGGCCTCAGTAGATAACAGGTAGATATCAGGTAGATACCAGGACCTCTGTAGCTCATTTATCTGGAAGCCACTTATCCAACAAATTCAGCTCTCTAGGACATAAGCAAAAACTAGAAAGTAAATAGTGCTTTTGAGAAGTCAGGCTAAGAGCCACAAGGCCCACAGATGAATTTTGCTCTTATTCTCATTTTAGATTTATTCTAACAAGCTTGATGATGTCTCCCTAGTTCATAGCTGGTAACAAGCAGCAAACTACATGGTATGGATATGAGTTGTTGAAAGCAGATATAGATATCAATAAGAGCTGAAAGCACGAGAGGAGACAAGAAAAACAAAAAAGCAGATATAAGAACTCAGAAAACACTACAGTTTAGTGTAGAGCCAACAAGGGCTACATTTTTCAATGCAAAAAATCAATGATCAAAGCACTCTCCATGTTGATGATACCGAGACATTAGAAAAAGCTAGATTATATTCCACAATGTTACTTCAAGAAGACAGTAAGGGACTTCCCTGGTGGTGCAGTGGTTAAGAATCCGCCTGCTAATGCAGGGGACACGGGTTCGAGCCCTGGTCCGGGAAGATCCCACATCCGTGAAGCAACTAAGCCCGTGCACCACAACTACTAAGCCTGTGCTCCAGAGCCCTCGAGCCACAACTACTGACCCCATGTGCCCTAGAGCCTGTGTGCCGCAACTACTGAAGCCCATGTGCTCTAGGGCCCACGTGCCACAACTACTGAAGCCCACGTGCTCTAGGGCCCATGTGCCGCAACTACTGAGCCCGCGTGCCACAACTACTGAAGCCCACGCGCCTAGAGCCTGTGCTCTGCAACGAGATGCCGCTGCAATAAGAAGCCTGCGCACCGCAACAAAGGGTAGCCCCCTCTCACCGCAACTAGAGAAAGGCTGCGGGCAGCAACAAAGACCCAACACAGCCAAAAAAAAAGAAAAAAAAAAAAAAAGACAGGTTGGAGGTTGGTAATGTGTATATTTTCATTAAATGGACAAAGGGTCAACATTTTATTTTAAACTAGCACTTTCAAAAAGTAGTCATCAGTGAAGTTATACATTAACCAACGATGCCTATTTGAGCAGACAGGGTATACAAAGCACTGCACACAGTGTCTGTCCAGATTTGTAGGCACTTAACAAATGTCAGTTCTTTTCCCTTCCTTTGGTCTTTGCAGTCTCCTGACACTTTTCTCTCTTTTGCCACAGCACATTCCAACGCAGATGTTTTCTGTTTGGACATGATTGTAGTACAAGGCCAACAGCTTCTTTGGTTCACCCTGTTATATGCCTACTAACCTCTCTTTAGTATGTACCATCTTCTCTTACTGGATTACAGCAGCCTTTGAACCACTTCCTTGCCTCTAAATTTTTTTCATATCCACTCTATTGTCTACACTGCTTTCCCCAACCCTCTCTTAGTTTTTCTAAAATACAAATCTGGTCATGTTACCTTCTTCATAAAACCTTTTCATGGTTCTCCAAGACCTTCAGCCCTAAAACTCATATAAAGCTGTGCATGACTGGCCCTTTGTCACCTCTCCATGTTGTCATCTTTCACCACATCTGCTCTACTCCTTACTCCAGCTATAATGAACTTTGGTACAGTTGTCCAAACAGCCATGCTCTCTTGTCTTTGGGCTTTTGCACATGCTGTGCAGACTGCCTGAACTTCCCCCTTCCATTACTCTTTGCCTGACTCTTATTTGTCCTTCATTTCTTGGCTTAGGCA
Organism: Physeter macrocephalus; assembly: GCF_002837175.3. Lineage (NCBI taxonomy): Eukaryota > Metazoa > Chordata > Mammalia > Artiodactyla > Physeteridae > Physeter > Physeter macrocephalus. The sequence continues at coordinate 67,271,496 of NC_041215.1, read as the reverse complement.
TTAATTTCTCTGGATGGTTCTCTCTGGTTTCCCAAGGCTGGTTTAGTCATGACTCTTGGGTGCCCTGAGGACTATACACTGCATTGTATTTGCAAATATACCTCTTTCTCCCATTAAAGTAGGTTTCTTGAGGTCCTAAACTATGTTTTGTTTCCCACTTATCTCCAGTACCCTGCCCAGTGCCTGCACATAGTATGCCCTCAATAAATGCATTCTGAATGAATCTATGTTCTCTTTCCCACAGAGCCTAGCATAATAATGTACATTTACTAGATAATCTGTCTGTAACTAGGAGTGGTACAGTAATTGAGACCAAGCTCAATTGCTGTCGTTTTTCCTGGTAGTAGACGTAAGAGTAGCAGGAACTTCTAGGAAACAGTACTTTCTTTGTAGATTACATTTAATAATTGCAAATAACAAATCAGGAAAACGAACTGTTGACGTAACCAAATTCTTTAACACCTGAGAAGAAGGAAACACTTATCAAAATGTTCTTCAGTAGAACAGGAGAATAAAGAATCTGCTGCTGCTGATAATGACAACTATTAACATATACAGCACTTCTGTGTGCCACACACTTATAACCATTGTTTGTGCATTAATTTAGGGGTTAATTCCAGGGCTACACAGCTAATGAATGAGCGACAGATCTGGAACTGGAACCCAGCCAGCCTAGAGCCTGTGCTCTGAACCATTATGATAAATTGAACATGATGGTTTCTACATTATAGAGAAGAGTCTCCAAAATGACAGAAATGTGCTTTGAGTTTCTTTTCCAGTAGTAGATATCCCCTTTGTGAACAAAACATGGAAAACCCAAACAGGTGTAATAAAGCATATATTTTCTTTTAGTATAGCTAGCTGGCATACCTCAGCACATTAAAGTAATCTTTTGAATTAATCTGTTCAAGCAATGAGAGTTACTATTTACAAAAAAAAAAAATTTTTTTTAAACGTTAAGATTTCTAAGGTTACTAGAATCCAAGCTTAGAAAACTTAAAAATCAAACAAGGTGCATGAAAGCACTTGTCATTCTGACACTATACTAAGAAACATGATCAGGTGAGCTAATTGTCTTTCTATTTTGTTTACTTCAAGACGTGTTTTCCTGCAAGGAAAAAAAAGTAAAATGAGAAAATTTTTTAGGTTTCTAAAATTTAAGTATAGGCTGTCCATTTGGATGACTTTTCAGTTTAATTATCTTGTATATTGACAAAAGAAAAAGATCTGAGGGTTGTTTTAACCTCTAGTCCTATATTCTTGTCTCCTGATCGCCACTGAAATATGATCCTACTTCATGGACCAAATAGTACTTTTTTTTGAAGCCACAATTACTTAAACATACATTTTACCTTTGTCCTTTCTCAAGGCTACTGTCATGTGGATGAGAAGCAAAAAAATAAAAAGAAAATGTACAATTCTACTAACTCAGCAGTTTATGAATTATATCTGTTTACTTAAAAGTAAAAATCAAATTTTAACAAAAAAATAACACAGGGGAGAATAATGTTAAATAAACTCTTTCCAGCTGTATTATGCAAATCACATTTAAAATAGTTCCTTTCCATTTGTATTCAATGTAGTGTTCACTCTTAAAAAAACCTGAATAGGCATCTTTTTCCAAAATATTTCTTTTTCTTTCTTTCCCCCTTTGATCTACTCTGTCAGAAGCATAATATTTGATATTGTGGTTTGTTTGGAGCCAGCAAAACTCCACTGGAGTCTGTAGCACAAAAGACCTAAAACATTTCAAGAATAATGTTGTATTTATTATTTGTGACACAGTTAATATAAAACATAAGAATAATGTTAGGAAGCAGTTTTAGTGGGAAGGAAATTGAAGTTAAACACTCAGTATTCTAGTTGACAGATACATACTCAGACTTAGACTTGTGCAATTTAAAAATGGTCAAAGTATTAAGCCATTGATAACGGGGTGGGTTCTTTGTGTAACAATGAATATGTCACCATTACAATGTTTTGATACTACACTGATGTTCAAAAAAGCATGATTAATTCTAGGTAGTACATCTCTATAGCTAGTAGATTTTAAATAAAGATAATTCTTTTATTGGTACTTCAGAAGTACCTAGTGTCTTTAGTCTGCACAAAAGATCAAATTCTCAAGAAAATGACAAAAATTAAGGTGGAAACATTAGAGTTCCTTTTGGGGAAGCAGAGGGAAGGGAGGGGAAGAAGTAAATTATGTTTGTCTACAAAGATTGTTTTGCTTCTCCAACAGCACACTGTGTACCTTTTCTGAAAATAAAACAGTAGTAGTAAGCAAAAAGTGAATTTACACTATAAAATGATTTTTTAAATAGCCTAGCTACTGGGGGCTTCCCTGGTGGCGCAGTGGTTGAGAATCTGCCTGCTAATGCAGGGGACACGGGTTCGAGCCCTCGCGCATCACGATGAAGAGTGGCCCCCGCTTGCCACAACTAGAGAAAGCCCTCGCATAGAAACGAAGACCCAACACAGCAAAAATAAATAAATAAATAAATAAACTCCTATCCCCAACATCTTCTTTAAAAAAAAAAAAAAGTAGCCTAGCTATAAGAGCTGTAAGAAATGGAAAGTGATCTTTAATTAAAGGAGTGTTAGCACTGCTGCAACATCTTTCAGAGTAAAAACTGTAAATCACAGCTCTTGGGAATTGTAGGCAGAATATCTCAAATCACAAGGGTAAAGGAGAATTTATCATTATAAATCATCAGTTTACCTTCCTTTTGTTTACAGGGGCGCATGGTAGCCAGATTCAATCCCTGGTATTTTGCTATTCATATCGAACTACTGAGGCAAATACCAGGAAGCCGGTCTGGGGTTTTAGGGAAGGGTGGAGCTTCTAAAAAACACGCTGCAATATATCTGTAAAACAGATATTCCTTTTAAGTTATATTTTATACTTAATTTGTACTTTGTACCTCCAACAGAACTGGCCTCATGAAATGTGAAATGTTTATTTCTTCAATCAAATTACAAGAATCTATCCATGGTGTCCAATTAACTTTCAGGCAGAAGTTAAAAACAAACCTAATATTATAATTTTACTTAGCTCATATGTGATAGTGTAGCTTCAAGGTTGCTTACTAATATATCAATTAATGTTTAATAAGACCCCCAAATAGCAACTGAAGACTTTGAGAGATATATCCTATATTTATCTTTCCAAGGTGGGACTTCTCATTAAGATGATTAGTAATTATGTCATTCAGTTCAATCTACATAGTGCCACATAAAATAGAGAGGGAAAAGGCCAGTAATTATATAATGCAATACATTACAGAATTTAAACAGTACTTACCCATTATAAGTGGTGAGAGGCGCAAGGTAATAGATCCTCAGCACTTAATAAGCATTTAGAAATATTTTCACAATCAAAAATAAATCAGTTTCAACCAATAAAATTAATTACTGTACATTAAATCAAACCTTACCAGTTACAGTGGCTGGTACATTAAGTTTGCTTAAGTGGTCTTTTTGTGCTTTGGCTAGCATGCATATTCTATGAAATTCTTCTTTCAGATCCCGGAAAGTCTTCTCTATATAACCTCTAAAAATAAATCAACATTTTAAAATGTAAGGCTATATCTTCAAATTTTAAAAATCACGATTGAATTTACATAGCACTTTTTAATGTACCACAAAATAATTACTGAAAGGTTAAAGTTAAAGAAAAATGATTTTAAATTCCTAGAAAATGTTTCCTAAAACAACTTTAATATTTGGAGAGCCAGGTACAAAGTAAGTGATAAATTAAAGTTCTAATACATATATGTAGCAAAGACTAGCATACCTACTTATTCATATATCACACTTATGCTGGCTGTCTCATTATTACATTAGAAATCTCAGTGTATTGACTTTTTGTCCTCTGTGAACATCTTAAATAGAGACAATTAAATATTCCTCATTTTGATAAGGTTAACATTAAGAGCCATCCACATAAAACAATGTGGCCATAGTACTTGTTCTATTGAAATAGGAGAACTTCAGAGAATTCAGTTTTTAGGCCCAGCTCTGCGATTAACTGTATGACTTATTTAGGTCATTTTAACATGGTGGAGCCTTGAGTTGGTCTCTTCTAGTTTTAAAAGGCTGCTTTTTCTTACAATTGCTAAAAATTTAAAATATGTACATAAAAATATATTTCAATATTTATAATTTGTAGGGTTGGCAAAAAAGGATATAGAACTACCTTTCATGGAGTAAAGGAATGCCAAGACTCCTTGGTGAAGTTTCTTTTCTTGGAGAAGAAACCTCTTGTCTTCTTACCTTAAAGATATAAAATGATTACCACTTTAAATTGCTTCTAAACTCAAATGAGAATCGGTTAACAGAGAACACAATAGAAAATTTATCTTCCTCAATGAAAAATAAGTTTAGTTAGCTTACAGATATATATATATAGTACAATAGATTTTTTTTTTTTTAACAAGAACATTCAGGGAAAAAGGAAAATGAAAGTAGAAAAATAAGATGAAGACATGAAGTATTTCTGGTAACTTCTTCAATTACTATTTCCAGTATTGCTAATTCAAGAAATTTCCTCAAATTCATATCTTGATGAAATTGCTACTCTGATCACCAAGCATCTGACATGACTAGAAACTATAAGAAAAATATCCGTGAGTTTACTTTTTTTTCCCATTGTTGGCCTTTACATTTAAATCAATGTCTTTGTATTTTGTTATAGATTCTTTGCTGAGAAATGCGGCTGTACTACAGGAATAAAGAAAACCAAGCTACAGCTCCTTAGCATTTAACAGTTTAAAGATAGTGCAATTATGTATTTAAGCTCCTTTAACACAAGTTCCTGCCACCACCCTGTGGCTTCCACTGGTATTACATTCATCATGACACAAAAGTCAACATTTAGATTTTTAAAAAATCTTCAGTCATACCTAGAGAACTTTGTGTACCTTTTAAAACTACAAATTGATAAATCCAAATATTTGAAGAAGTCCTAATATTCAATCATTTATAATTCAACCAAAACTGTATAGGGTCTTATTTAAGTTCAAATTCAAACCAGTGTTTTATATTAGGTGACTTTTTAGATTTTATTCAATTAAGGTCATTGTAGCTCTTACTAAAATGGATGATTTTACTTCATTGTTTCTTATCATCTGAGTACATCTCCCTTATAATCTTGCTTTTCAAAAGGTTCTTTCAATTTCTTAAGAGTCTTATTTGTTCTTTAGGGAAAAAAACCTGATTCCAGTTTGTTTCTCTTAAAATTAGTATCTTCTCCAATTTCTTCAGTTTATTGCTCTACTTTTTCTAAATACTAGTGTTTGCTTACCATTTCTAAAATAGTGTATTACTTTACAGTAATTAGTAAAATATAATCTTAGCAACCCAAACAATTTTTTTAATATATTATGTCATTAGACTCAGGTAAAATAAAGATCATTTGCTGCTGCATACTTTTTGTCTGACAAATATTTAGGCCATGTCTTCTTCTGGATTAAAACTGCTTTACTGAGCTTTATAAAGCAGTCATATCAAAGACATTTGCACATTCACAGTTTGTTTTTAAAAGTGGTAGACAAGGCTTTTCTTTAGTGTTAATGTGCAATTAGAACACTCAATGGATTTTAGTGTGGACTAGGAAAAAAGGCGACATTTTAAAGCTAACCAATCACTCAGGACGCTACAAGTATAAAAACAAACTCTTAAAAGGTTATATTATATTAAATCTATAGCAACAAAATCAGAGAAGAGGTAATATTAAGAGAACAGAAACATTTGACAATTTAAGATATTAAATAAATAATAAAAGTGATTAATAGGGTAATTAATCTCCTTTTAAAATTTACTATTTGAAATTCTCAACATGAAATAAAAATATTCTATTAGGAGCTAGAAAGAACCAAAAAGAAGTGCTTCTGTAATTTTAGTCTGAAAATGAAGATAGTTACAGAAAACAGTAATGAAGACTACTCCGATTTTCAAAGTACTGATTTTGACATAAAGTAGGAATGATTGCTTCTGAAGTTAAAGAAGCCTAAAAACTAAGGGGTGGGGGTGGGGGTGGGAAAGAGGTGAAGGAAAAGGCAGGAGAAGAATGATAAATTTTACCTGGCTCGCCAAATAACTGGTGTTGACCTACTTCTGCGATGTTTAGATTTGATAACTGGTGTGGGTGAATTTATCTGGAAAAGATTTCTTGCTTGTGTTGGCAGGGGGTAAAAGGAGGACTGACTTATTGAGGAATTTCTATGAAGTATCTAAACTAAGGCCTTCTCGCTTCTTTGGAGTTAGGAACAGTTCTGCTTACTATCATTTTTGTTATCATTATTGAAGAGACATATTACTGATTGTACTGAGCAATGCATTGCACCTTCTATCATTTGCACCAAATAAGTCTATTGATATATTTCAAATGAAAGTTTTATGTCCCCACATCCTAAGAAAAAATTTCGAAAGAGACCATAACATGTTAGTTCAAAAAAAAGCAAAGCAGTTCTCTGACATTTTGAAGTAGGGTTTATCTAAAATGGGTATAGAATGTTAATATTATTTTCCACTGTAGCAATCGAACACAACTTTCTGAAAAAGATCATTTATTTTTTCAAAGGATTTAGGATTAGTATAGCTAACAGCAACTCCAACACTTTCCCCAGAAACTCAGACTTTCTTTTAAATGCTAAATGATCTTACTTAATGAAAATTACTCAGTTTGCTGAGCATCCCAGAGAGTAAGTAAACATTAAAAGAGATAATTTGTATTTTTCTATTTTCAAATATTATCCAGGTGGACCCCACACTGCAGGAAGCTGAAGTTATTACAACTTCAAATAAGAAAGCAGGAGAATTCTGAACATTATATTTTAGGAGATTTTAACATTAAATCATTCAACAAATGAATTTATTTTGAGGTACTAAAACTTAAAATACTTAACATTATAAACTGTTCCAAGTACTAGTTTGGAAATGGCGAACTTGTGGAATGAATACTGAAATAAGAGTTTTACACGTCGTACTTTTCATTTACACTTCCAGTATGGCACTGGATAAGTCATTCAACTAAATCATTAAGATAAACCCATTTGAAGCAGTTGGAAGACGTTGTGAAACGATTCCTGAAATTTCCTCTTATGTAAATTCGGAGAATTTGTTTTACTGTAAATCAATTTAAGCTTCTCATAGATGTGTATTATATATAAAAAATGTTCTGTTCAAGACTTGGTTGCATATGCAATATTTAAGAAGGAAAAAAAACAAAAAGTGGCTAATATTTAATTAGTCCAAAACCTTCTTATTCTTAATGCAGCGATAATGTTTTTGTGTTGGAATCCAAGATCTGTTAGATACCAACATTTCAAAGAAAGAAATGTATATTTTCCCCAATGCCTGCCTTTTTAATATTTGACACTAAAAGTGAAAGTATTTTTTTTTAATAAATCAATGTGAAAAATACAGAAATGATTCACAATAGCCAAGATATGAATTCAATCTAAGTGTCAACTGATGATGGATGACTAGATAAAGAAAACGTGGTATATATACAATAGAATATTGTGTGTGTATACACACACACACACACACACACACACATTTTAAGGCCGAACACATCAGCTTTAAAAAAGAAGGAAATCCTGTCATTTGAGACAATATGGATGAACCTGGAGGACATTATGTTATGTAAAATAAGATAAGGCAGGCACAGAAAAACAAATATAGCATGATCTCACTTATATGTGGAACCTAAAAAAGTCAAACTCATAGAAGCAGAGTAGAACGGTGGTTGCCAGGGTTTGGGGGGTAGGGGAAGTGGGAAGATGTTGAGTACAAAAAGTTTCAGTCATGCAGATGGATAAATTCTGGAGATCTAGTGCATAGCATGGCAACTATAGTTAATACTACTGTATTGTATACTTGAAATTTGCTAAGAGTATAAATCTTAAATGTTTTTACCACAATAAAAAAGAAAAATAACCATGTGAAGTGATGGATATGTTAATTAGATTGACTGTGGTAATCATTTCATAATGTATACATATATCAAAACATCATGCTATACATTATAAATACATAAAATTTTTATTTGTCAATTTATAGCTCCAAAAAGCTAGGGGAGAAGAAGAAATGCAATAAAAATTTTTAATCAGAATCATGTTTTTTCTTAAAAATTTTAAGCAACTAAAGTCAGCAAAATTAAATTGAGTTATGGAACTTTTAAAGATAATTCAATTCAAACTCATTAATACCTCTCATATGGAAGGAATCTAAACTTTATTTATTTATTTATTTATTTGGACATTGTACCAATTTATTTGATTGCCTGAAGCCATATACTTCAAAAGGAAATTAAAAACAGAAATGTTCTCTTCTTTATGGTATATAAGATAAAACAACCTCTTAGCTATTTTTTCCATTTTTTTTCTCCAGAATCTAAATTTTAAAAGGCTAATACTGAATAAAGGTGTTAAGTCTTCAATGATACATATTTAACCTATAGCAATGACTATCGCTTTATTCCAGGGTTCATATCAAAGATTCTCTCGAAAATTTAGTTGAGATCCTTTCATGCAAAAGGAATATTTATTTTCAGGTGGCTCAGGCAACTGAGTATAGCCAATATTTGATTTCATTTCTGAGATTACGCTTTTAAAACAGAAAAGAGCTATGTTCTTACTTGGAACAATGTCAACCAAGAAGTTAGCCGAGGTGAGATGGGATGGATTAGTAAAGGGAATATAAACTGTGGAATAGTTATAAATACTAACTTAATAAAATTTACTACAGGAAAAGAAAAAATGAGTAGTGGAAAAAGAAAGTGAAAATAAGGATTCACTTATCACTTAGATTTTTGAAACTAAGAATGAAATGTTAAAGGAGAAATTGAGGTTGAATTTACCAGTTTTAGATATATGAAACAAAAATGTTATGGTGAAGTCAAACATTGAATATGGCTGAATTAGGGAGAAAGTGAAAAAAGGGCTGAGAAAGTGAAGAGCTTAAAGTAGAAAATAGGAACAGAAAAAAGTTACAAGAGATTTGATAAGAATATAAAAGCATATTAAAAAAGAAGTTTGAGGACAAAAGGTAATTTAAAAAAATACACAGAAATTGTATTTATAAAGAACTTATGGCCATGTGAAATCTGTGGTTCTCTCACCCTCAATAATATTACTGAAAATCTAGAAAAGCAAGAGGAACACAAATCCTAGGAGCCTTGTCTGTTCCGCATGACACAGTGTGCTAGGCAAATCCACTGCCAGTGCGGGAACAATTCCAGGGCAAAATGGGATCCATCCCAGAGTTCTGAAGGAAGAGGCAAGAAAATAAACAATATAAAAATAAAATTAAATATCCCAATTACTTCCAAGTTCTTTACAAGGTTTTGGTTTAATGTAAATCCCCCAAAACTTCTATCAATTCAATGTTACAATAAAACATTAAAAAAAGTTATCTTTCTGAATTAATTTTCTTAATAGGAAGAAATATCTAATTGTGGGAATGCCTTTTTATGCAAAATAGAAAAATAACAAGTGACTAATTTTAAAAAGTAAGGTTTCCCATACTTCCTTCACCCCTTCTCTGAACACTACTTTAAAATGAAATGATTTGGGAAAATCCTTTTCATTAACTACTACTTTTTTGTCATACCACTACCATGGTGAACAGAAAATATCTTCATGAAAATAGTTGTTATTTAAGCAATTTGCATATATTAATTATTTAACTAAATCCACATAATCTTGTGAATTAAGTACTTTAATTTGATTTTTAAAGTTCACTATAGTTACTAAGGCTCTGGAGAGATCAAATATTTGTCTACAGTCTAGTAGGTGGAGTAGCTGCAATTGGAACCCAAGCCTTACCGCCCCAGGCTCTTAACCTCTCAGTTTACAGGTCCCCACTGCTAGAGAAGTGAAGTAGTAGGGTTATCTAGCATGGTGAGGAAGATATAGAAGGGTAACATTTACACATTGCACCAACACAAACTACTTTTAAGACTCTAAAACCTGTCTATCATACAACAAATATATTTCTCAGTGAGGCATAGTTATAAGCCAAGTTTTGATGTTTAAATACTGCCTGGGGAAAAAAACTTTGGTATGGCCCTTTTGTGCTCAAGAATGTCCAAGAAGAAATTTACACCCCAAAATCACCCTAGATAGACTTACTCAAGTTCTGCCAAACCAGTTTACGTGTTAACAGAGGCAATCTGGCAATAGCTTCTTAACCAGAATTTCACAGTTTAAGTATTTCTCAAATTTGTCATTAAAAGTTAACCATTTGACAAAGCATGACAGTGGAGTACCTTACTGTTAATGCTATACTGTCAAAACCTTAATTCTCTTCCTGCCTTCCTAACTACCTCCTAATAGATGACTGGGCATAGTTATAGTAGCTGACTTAAAATCCTTGTCTGATCATCTCAATATCTGCATCATCTCAGGGTTGGTATCTGTTCCCTTGAAACTGGGTCATATTTTCTTGACTTGCCATATGTTGAATAATTTTGGACTGTACCCAGAACATTGTGAATATTATGTTGGGGAGATATTCTGTTATATGGTGCCAAAGAGTGTTGATGTTTTTGTTTTTGCAGGAAATTAAGTTGGTTAGACTCAGACTCCAAACTGTCACTCCTCTGAAGAGCAGCAGCTCAGATCTTAGTTCATTCCTTTATGCTTCAGCTGCAAACTGCTTTCAGTTTGCCCACACATCCTTGGTTTTAGGGAGAGCCAGAGACGGGCTGAGTTTAAACACAGAACTTCAGGTTTACTTTCCCTGGCTCTCTCCTTTATGGGGGGGGCCCTTCCTTCTCTGGTGACTGTGGTTATTCTGGGCTCATTTTCCTTTCTGGTTCTTCCAGCCAGCATGGTGGTGGGCTTTCAATTGGAATTTTAGCCACTGGAATTGTGGCCACCCTCAGGACAAAACCACAGAAAACTCGGAATTTCACATTAGTGACAGTATTTCACAGTAGTGAGCAGCTCCTCCTTCTTGATACCTTTTTGGCTACCAGTATAATATTTAGGTTTTCTTTTTAAGTTTTGGTGTTTTCATTGGTCCCTGTTGTTCTTAGACTAAAAACGTGGGCATTCTCTAAGGTTCACACATGGGTACACTGTTCTTCCCTCATTATACACCTTTCTTATTGTTCATTCTCGTGTTAAGTCTATTGAGTATTCATTTCCTAAAGTCTGTACCTTCAGGCCCACCCTCTCTCTTGATAGCCACTCTCAATTATCTTTCAATCCAATATATTTTCACTTGTTCTGTTGTCTATTGTAGAGCACCACATTTTAAAATATAACATAATCAGGGGCTTCCCTGGTGGTCCAGTGGTAAAGAATCCGCCTTACAATGCAGGGGACGTGGGTTTGATCCCTGGTCAGGGAACTAAGATCCCCCATGCTGCGGGGCAACTAGCTCACGTGCCACAACTACTGAGCTCATGCCCGCGTGACGAAAACTATGGAGCCCAAGCGCCCTGGAGCCTGCGTGCCACAACTAGAGAGAAGCCCACGCACCGCAACAAAGAGCCCTCGCCACAACGAAGACCCGATGCAGCCATAAATAAATAAATTAAAAAAAATAAATCTTAAAAAAAATTTAAAAAAACCCAATCACCTTTTCCTCAAATCTGGTTCACACTTCTAATCCTCATTTTCCTTTGTTAATACAAGGCCATTCTCCTTAAAATAAAAAAATCTTAGGGAAAGATAAAACCTTAAAGAAACTGAGATTAAGCATTCCTAGAATAGCAAAATTCAAAACAAAACTAGGGGTCTGATAAAGGGCTACCAACTTTTTACTTTGCCAAGAAAAAACTTAGTAAAAACAACTAACTATAAAGATCTATTATCTTCTTCATGTAAAAGAGAAATGGACATTTATCAAAAAAGTAGAAGGGAGAGTTTTAGATTCAGCTTTATTAAAAAGTTTTCACTCTGTCCTCAGGACAAGATGAGAAACAAGAGCCGGGGGCAAGAACAGGGATTCTGTGGCTGCAGCATGGGGAAAGAGGAGGAAGAGAAAATGTTCAATCAGCAGCAGCAAGAAGGAAAGCAACATTTACTGTGGCCACTGGCCATCCAGCAGGAATACATTCTAGATGACACTTTCAGGGAATCTGGACAAGTCAGTGACCTCCTGCACATCATTATTTGGATAAAATGTAGAGGGAAACATGCTGCCTTAATGTTAAATGGTGAAGAGCAATTAGAGGTAGAAATAACGGTGGGTAAACCCATCCAATAAGGAATATAAAAATCACACCACTATTGATAAGCACAACCGGAAAGAGAAAACAAAAGATACCCATCTCGGAATTATTTGGTTTTCCAAAAGGAACTTATCAGAGAAGAAAAAAAAAATCATAGTTTAATGACTTACAGAATGCCTGGAAACTACTTTACAATAGTTTTATCAGGATTCTAGGAACTATCTATTTATCTTAGAGCCAAGTATCAAGTGTATGGAAAGATGTCTAATTGGCAAAGAAAAAAATCTTTCAGGGAAAAAGCTTTCATAACATGGCAAGAGTGCCTTAAGCAAGCAACAAAGACACTGAAAGAACACAGCATATTAGGTGCAAATGATAAATTAGGTGTGCCCTCCCCATCTCTCCGCCATCAAATTCTAGCAATATCTTAAAGGGGACTACAAATTCAATAAGAGTTGTTAAAATACAATATTGGGAAAAGTGCTAGCTAGAGAGTCTATGGTAAAATGAAGCTAAGTAGTTTTCTTTTTTTTTTTTTAACTTTTTTTTTTCTTTTTGGCCACGTTACGTAGCTAGCGGTATCTTAGTTCCCTAACCAGGATTGAACCTGGGCCCTCAGCAGTGAAAGTGTGGAGTCCTAACCACTGGACCACCAGGGAATTCCCACTAAGTAGTTTTCTTACTGTTGATTTTGGATCCTATAATACATTCTTGTGTTTTTAAAAATCACCACGAAGAATACATACTATGCAACATTTCACAGGTCTAGGGTTCTGTGAAATAGCTCAAGAAATGCATCAGGCACCACACCATCTTTTTTTATTTTATTTTATTTTATTTTTTTTTACGGTACGCAGGCCTCTCACCGTTGTGGCCTCTCCCATTACGGAGCACAGGCTCCGGACGCGCAGGCTCAGCGGTCATGGCTCACGGGCCCAGCCGCTCCGCGGCATGTGGGATCTTCCCGGACCGGGGCACGAACCCGTGTCCCCTGCACGGGCAGGCGGACTCTCAACCACTGCGCCACCAGGGAAGCCCACCACACCATCTTTTAACAGCATAATGCAACCCTTTGCATGTGCAGGCATCCATCTGGGTCCACCTTGTGTCCCCCACCATGAGACCAATGCAAATATAATGCTCTAGCTGCTTGCTGTTCTATAAATAACAGAGACCTTTTATACTCTGATCCAGGAGTCTCATGTCTTCTTCCAGCATCCATGAAGTTATAACTTATTAGCTTGTAGGTAGGGTAAAATCAAACCCCAGACCCTGAAACTCATGGGGTCAACAACTGTCACAATAGTATTAAATATTATTTGTCTTTTTTTTACTGTGTTGGCATTTATACTGATGATACAAAAGCAATGGTGAATAAAACTGCTGGTGCCTGAGTATGACCAAGGCCATGTTACCAAACTGTACTCACTGTATTCTTCAATGCCGTACACTCGATCAAAAAGTAAGCCAGTTTCACCTAAGAATATCCTTGATGATGACACAGTAAAAACTATTAATTTGGGCTTCCCTGGTAGCGCAGTGGTTGAGAGTCCGCCTGCTGATGCAGGGGACACGGGTTCGTGCCCCGGTCCGGGAAGATCCCACATGCCGCTGAGCGGCTGAGCCTGTGAGCCATGGCCGCTGAGCCTGCGCGTCCGGAGCCTGTGCTCCGCAACGGGAGAGGCCACAACAGGGAGAGGCCCGCGTACCGCAAAAAAAAAAAAAACTATTAATTTTATTGAATTTTGATCCCAAGCTAACATTTTTTAGTATTCTGTGTGACAAAATGGGAAATATACACAAAGGACTTCTATTTCATACTGAAGAACAGGGGGAAAAGCACTTGTGCAAGTGTTCGAGCTTCAAGCTGAACTAGTCACTTTTTTTAATGGAATGCCATTTTCACTTGAAAGAATGATTATCATGCAAGCTATGGTTATTCAGACATTTTCTCAAAAGCAAATGAAGCTAGCTTCCCACTTTAAGGAAAACAACTGAAAAGATTTGTTGTTTACAAAAAAATTTAAGTTTTCAAGTGCAAATTTTGGAAAACTTCTGTTATAGTAATCTTGACAGCTGCCCAGTAAAAAGACTTTTCTGATGAGATCAGTAATGATGTTAAATGTGAGTTAAAATATTATATCATGAAATAAGTCAATATTTGGAAGTTGTGCATAGCTCCCTGAACCAGTATTTTCCAAATGACCAATTCATGATGCTACAAAATCATACATAAGTAAAAGATACATTCAAAGTACAAGACAGACCAATGGCTTTTAATGTACCAGAAGAGTTCACTGGTTTCAGCTTTCATACTGCAGCTAACATTAAGAAATTACCACTTGCCAAGTTTTGGTATAGTATCAAAGGAAAATATCTACAATTTCTAAAAAGGTTATTAAAATACTCTTCTCTTTCCCAACTACGTATCTGTGTGAAGCTGGATTTTCTTCATGTAATTCAACCAACCAGCCAACCAACCAAAAAAAACCCACAACCACCCCCCACAAACCACCCACCACAACATATCACAACAGATCAAATGCAAAAAGCATTTCTAACTAAAAAACAAATATCTTTTTTTTACGTGGGATCTTAGTTTCCTGACCAGGGATCAAAACTTCACGCCCTGCACTGGAAGCGCAGAGTCTTAACCACTGGACCACCAGGGAAGTATGAAGAAACAAATATCTTTAAAAGAGATTTTGAGAACTTTTAGGATGACAGATTATAATATATTAATAAGAGAAACTAGATTGTTTTGGAGGGATAGCCCCAACCTACTGAGGTTGAAAAAACAGCCTTTCAGGCCTTGGTCAAGATAAATCAGGGAAAAACAGAATACAGTAACTCTGTTTAGTGGGCTCTGGAGAAGAGTAGAAAACAGAAAAATAGGAAATGTGAGAAAGACTACAAAAAGGGGAAATAAGGGGAGAAATATGATATTAGAGCTATTTAACTCTGCTTAGAAGCCAGGGAAGAGGATTTAAAAAGTGATATGCCACTTCTCATTTTCTTCTCCCCTCAAAAATTATTTCTAGTATAATAACAAAGCAAAAACTAAAATTATGTATTAAATTAAAAAACAGAGACTCACCAAGATTAACATACAGAAATCTGTTGCATTTCTTTACACTAACAATGAAGTATCAGAAATGGAAAGTAAAAGAACAATCCCTTTTAAAATCCCATCAAGGGGACTTGCCTGGTGGCGGAGTGGTTAAGAATCCACCTGCCAACGCAGGGGACAGGGGTTCGAGCCCTGGTCTGGGAAGATCCCACATGCCATGGAGCAACTAAGCCCGTGTGCCACAATTACTGAGCCACGCTCTAGAGCCCACGAGTCACAACTACTGAGCCCGCATGTCACAACTAATGCAGCCTGCGTGCCTAGATCCTGTGCTCTGCAACAAAGAGAAGCCACTGCAATGAGAAGCCCACACACCGCAACAAAGAGTAGCCCCCGCTCACTGCAACTAGAGAAAGCCCGCGCACAGCAACGAAGACCCAACACAGCCAAAAAATAAATAAATAAATAAATTTATTTTTTTTAAATTGCATCAAAAAATAAATAAAATACTTAGAAATAAATCTGAGCAAGGAGGTGAAAAGACTTACAGTTGAGAACTACAAAACACTGATAAAGGACACTGTAGTTGATTCAAGGAAATGGAAAGATATTCCATGCTCTTGGATTAGAAGAATTAATATTGTTAAAATGGCCATACTACTCAAAGCAATCTACAGACTTAATGTGATCCCTATCAAATTACCCATGATATTTTTCACAGAACTACAACAAACAATCCTAAAATTTATATGGAAACATAAAAGACCCAGAATTGCCAACACAATCCTGAGGAAAAAGACCAAACCTGGAGGTATAACCCTCCCAGACTTCAGACAATACTACAAAGCTACAGTAATTAAAACAGCATGGTATTGGCACAAAAACAGACATATGGAACAGAACAGAGAGCCCAGAAATAAACCCACACACTACAGTCAATTAATCTTTGACAAAGGAGGCAAAAATATACAATGGAGAAAAGACAGTTTCTTCAGCAAGTGGTGTTGGGAAAGCTAGATAGAAATCAATGAAGTTAGAACACACCCTCACACCATACACAAAAATAAACTCAAAATGGCTTAAAGACTTAAATATAAGACATGACATAATAAAACTCCTAGAAGAGAACATAGGTAAAACATTCTCCAACATAAATCATACCGAAGTTTTCTTAGGTCAGTCTCCCAAGGAAATAGAAATAAGAGCAAAAATAAACAAATGGGGCCTAATCAAACTTATAAGCTTTTGCACAGCAAAGGAAAGCATAAAAAAATGAAAAGACAACCTACAGACTGGAGAAAATCTTTGCAAATGATGTGACCAACAAGGGCTTAATTTCCAAAATATACGAACAGCTCATACAACTCATTAACAGAAAAAAAAAAACAAACCCAATCAAAATATGGGCAGAAGACCTAAATAGACATTTCACCAAAGAAGACGTAAGATGGCCACCAGGCACATGAAAAGATGCTCAATATTGCTAATTATTAGAGAAATGCAATTCAAAACTACAGTGAGGTACCACCTCAAACTGATGAGAATGGCCATCATTAAAAAGTCTACAAATAACAAATGCTGGAGAGGGCGTGGAGAAAAGGGAACCCTTTTACACTGCTAGTGGGAATGTAAATTGCTGCAGCCACTACGGAAAACAGTATGGAGGTTCCTTAGAAAGCTAAAAAGAGAGATGCCATATGATCCAGCAATCCCACTCCTGGGCATATATCCGGAGAGAACCATAATTCGAAAAGATACATGCACCCGAATGTTCACTGTGGCACTATTTACAATAGCCAAGACATGGAAGCAACCTAAATGTCCATCAACAGATGAATGGATAAAGAAAATGTGGTATATATACACAATGGAATACTACTCAGCCATAAAAAATAATGAAATAATGCCATCTGCAGCAACATGGATGGACCTAGAGATTATCATACTAAGTGAAGTAAGTCTGAAAGAGAAAGACAAATACCATATAACATTTATATGTGGAATCTAAAATATGACACAAATGAACTTATTTATGAAACAGACTCACAGACAAAGAAAACAAACTTATGGTTACCAAAGGGGAGAGGGGGTGGGGGAGGGATAAATTAGGTATTTGGGATTAACAGATACAAATTACTATATAAAAAACAGATAAATAACAAAGTCCTACTGTATAGCACAGGGAACTATATTCAATATCCTGTAATAAAACCATAATGGAAAAGAACATGAAAAAGAATATGTATATATACGTATAACTGAATCACTTTGCTATGCACCAGAAACTAACACAACACTGTAAATCAACAATACTTCAATAAAAAAACAAAAACAAAACCAGAGACTCAGAACAGGAGTTAGGATGAATTAATAATTCAGATTTGGAAACAATTTCTACAACAGAAGTTTCAATGTAAACATTAAAATGATTTGGATATGAATTTTCTTAGAGTTTGTGATATATTTATTATGACACCTTGGGAAAAACTATGAACTTTAATGAATAAACTTGTTGAATAACTATTTTCCTTCTACTTATTATTCTACCAGAAAGTCTATAAACAAAGACTAATCTCCAGAGAAAAGTAATATAGAAGTATTACATATAAAAAGAAGGTATATTTGATCCAATCTCTAAAAACAAAACCAGGGGGAATGGGACATTTGCTCTGACCAAGAAGGTAAGTTGCTACATACACACGTTTTCTCCAATCCTCTGTAATCCCCAGGCTAGGCTGTCATGTGCCATTGTATAATGGGCATTTCTATCTAATAAGAGATGATGAAAAGAAAGAATCAAGCCTTAAAGGAATACAGGGATAAATTTTTTTTTTTTTTTTTACAAAGGTGAGTAATACAAAGGTGAGAACATAAGCAGTCATATTTTTTTTTTAAAGTTCCTCTCTCAGGAAAGGTACTATGTGTTTTGGTAATGTAAACCATGTTTTACTTTGCCAAGGAAATCACTTGATAGTTACATATCTTGACTAATGATATAATTTCTAACATCTGTTCAAATAATAAAAACATACTTAAAAACAGGTGTTTTTATCATATACCTGTATACGATACTCTATTTTAAAGCTTTTACAATGTATATAAAACCAGGTACCTGACAATAAACCTAACCTACAAATAAATAAATATAGTTTAAGAGACTTGCAATAGAGAAAGTATCTAGATGTTGAGAGAAGCTATGGGGGCCTGAAACTCAGATGGAGATCCCTAAGTGGGTGGTGCACCTGAAGTCCAGAGTATATGAGATATGAACAGTTCAAGGATGGAGATGTCATCCAAGACCTAGACTTGTGAGGCTAGGATTTTATAAGCTACAGAAGGCCAGACAGCAGAACAACTTAAAGTTCATACAGTGTCTGCCAAAACTGTCATATATAATAACTGGAGGAACACAACATGGGCAAATGCCTTTCACTGAAGAACCGTCTAAAGAATAAAGAAACAAAAATAAAGAATAAGGAAACAAAAAAAAGCACTCTCTCCTCTGAAGTCATGATTATGTAATTTTAAAAAGTTATAGTAGGGGCTTCCCTGGTGGTGCAGTGGTTGAGGGTCCGCCTGCCGATGCAGGGCACACGGGTTTGTGCCCCGGTCCGGGAGGGTCCCACATGCCATGGAGCGGCTGGGCCCGTGAGCCATGGCCGCTGGGCCTGAGCGTCCGGAGCCTGTGCTCCGCAACGGGAGAGGCCACAAGAGGGAGCGGCCCGCGTACCGCAAAAAAAAAAAAAAAAAAAGTTATAGTAAATGAAATTGCTCTTTCAAAACCCTCAGTTTTAGCTTTCAGTTTATTTAATGTTCTCCAAAGTAGCCTGGAATAATATGGGTTCTTGCCTAGAGATTATTCTTTTTCTATTAAAATGCTGCACAAAATTTAAGTTTACATATCAATGCACATACTACCACATAAGCAAGTTAAGAATTTGTTTTCTTTCCCCTACTTAAACTAAATGTTGAGTGCCTGATCAAGCCTACCTTCAGCTCACTGGGAATTTTTATTTTTAAATTAAGGTCCTATATGTTTTATCTGTACCATAAAATGATAATTAGGATTTCATCTTGTCATGTAATTAGGACTTCACATTGTCTTTTAATTTGCTTGCTAATTGCTTTGGGTCTCCAAATCTTTGTTTCCCCAACCAGATTGTAGCTCCTTAAAGGGGAAAGATCTTACTCTTTTTTTTTTTTGTATTCCTATCAAGGACTAGCAAGACTGGGAAAATAGAAGGAGTTCAATAAATACTTCTTGTCCACTCAGCCATAAAAAGAAACGAAATTGAGTTATTTGTAGTGAGGTGGATGGACCTAGAGTCTGTCATACAGAGTGAAGTAAGCCAGAAAAAGAAAAAGAAATACCACATGCTAACACATATATATGGAATCTAAAAAAAAAAAAAAGGTTCTTTAGAACCTAGGGGCAGAACAGGAATAAAGACGGGGATGTAGAGAATGGACTTGAGGATATGGGGAGGGGGAAGGGTAAGCTGGGACGAAGTGAGAGAGTGGCATGGACATATATACACTACCAAACGTAAAATAGATAGCTAGTGGGAAGCAGCCGCATAGCAC
>NC_041215.1:67242234-67250546 GCF_002837175.3 Physeter macrocephalus | reverse complement strand
AATAAAATACCTAGGAATAAACCTGCCTAAGGAGACAAAAGACCTGTACTCTGAAAACTATAAGATGCTGATGAAAGAAAATGGCACAAACAGATGGTAAGATATACCATGTTCTTGGACTGGAAGAATCAATATTGTCAAAATGACTGTTCTACCCAAGGCAATTAATTTGTGACAAAGGAGGCAAGAATATACAATGGAGAAAATGTGCTGGGAAAACTGGAAAGCTGCATGTAAGAGAATGAAATTAGAACATTCTCAAACACCGTATACAGAAACAAATTCAAAATGGATTAAAGACCTAAATGTAAGACCAGATACTATAAAACTCTTAGAGGAACACAGGCAGAGAACACTCTTTGACATAAATCACAGCAGTATATTTTTCAGTCTGTCTCCTAAAATAATATAAATAAAAATAAACAAATAGGACCTAATTAAACTCAAAAGCTTTTGCACAGCAAAGGAAACCATAAACAAAATGACAACCCACAGGATGGAAGAAAATTTTTGCAAATGATGCGACCAAAAGGGATTAATCTGCAAAATTTACAAGCACCTCATGCAGCTCAATATCAAAAAAAAAAAAACAATCAAAAAATGGGCAGAAGACCTAAATAGACATTTCTCCAAAGAAGACACACAGATGGCCAAGATGCACATGAAAAGATGCTCAAAATCGCTAATTATTAGGAAAATGCAATCAAAAGTACAATGAGCTATCAGCCCACACCAGTCAGAATGGTCATCATCAAAAAGTCTAGAAACAATAAATTCTGGAGAAGGTATGGAGAAAAGGGAACCCTCCTACACTGTTGCTGGGAATGTAAATTGGTACAGCCACTATGGAGAACAGTATGGAGGTTCCTTAAAAAACTAAAAATAGAGCTACCAGATGATCCAGCAATCCCACTCCTGGAGATATATCCAGAGAAAATCATGGTTCAAAAGGATACATGACCCCAAAGTTCACTGCAGCATTGTTTACAGTAGCCAAGCATTGGAAGCAACCTAAATGTCCATTGACAGATGAATGGATAAAGATGATGTGGTACACATATACAGTGGAATACTACTCAGCCATTAAAAAAGAATGAAATAATGCCATTTGCCCCAACATGGATAGACCTGGAGATTATTATACTAAGTGAAGTCAGTCAGAGAAAGACAAATATCATGTGATATTGCTTATATGCAGAATCAAAAAACAAAGATACAAATGAACTTATTTACGAAACAGAAACAGACTCAGAAAACAAATATATGGTTACCAAAGGGGAAAGGGGGGAGAAGGGATAAATTAGGTATTTGGGATTAACAGATACAAATTACTATATAAAAAACAGATAAATAACAAAGTCCTACTGTATAGCACAGGGAACTATATTCAATATCCTGTAATAAAACCATAATGGAAAAGAACATGAAAAAGAATATGTATATATACGTATAACTGAATCACTTTGCTATGCACCAGAAACTAACACAACACTGTAAATCAACAATACTTCAATAAAAAAACAAAAACAAAACCAGAGACTCAGAACAGGAGTTAGGATGAATAATTCAGATTTGGAAACAATTTCTACAACAGAAGTTTCAATGTAAACATTAAAATGATTTGGATATGAATTTTCTTAGAGTTTGTGATATATTTATTATGACACCTTGGGAAAAACTATGAACTTTAATGAATAAACTTGTTGAATAACTATTTTCCTTCTACTTATTATTCTACCAGAAAGTCTATAAACAAAGACTAATCTCCAGAGAAAAGTAATATAGAAGTATTACATATAAAAAGAAGGTATATTTGATCCAATCTCTAAAAACAAAACCAGGGGGAATGGGACATTTGCTCTGACCAAGAAGGTAAGTTGCTACATACACACGTTTTCTCCAATCCTCTGTAATCCCCAGGCTAGGCTGTCATGTGCCATTGTATAATGGGCATTTCTATCTAATAAGAGATGATGAAAAGAAAGAATCAAGCCTTAAAGGAATACAGGGATAAACTTTTTTTTTTTTTTTACAAAGGTGAGTAATACAAAGGTGAGAACATAAGCAGTCATATTTTTTTTTTAAAGTTCCTCTCTCAGGAAAGGTACTATGTGTTTTGGTAATGTAAACCATGTTTTACTTTGCCAAGGAAATCACTTGATAGTTACATATCTTGACTAATGATATAATTTCTAACATCTGTTCAAATAATAAAAACATACTTAAAAACAGGTGTTTTTATCATATACCTGTATACGATACTCTATTTTAAAGCTTTTACAATGTATATAAAACCAGGTACCTGACAATAAACCTAACCTACAAATAAATAAATATAGTTTAAGAGACTTGCAATAGAGAAAGTATCTAGATGTTGAGAGAAGCTATGGGGGCCTGAAACTCAGATGGAGATCCCTAAGTGGGTGGTGCACCTGAAGTCCAGAGTATATGAGATATGAACAGTTCAAGGATGGAGATGTCATCCAAGACCTAGACTTGTGAGGCTAGGATTTTATAAGCTACAGAAGGCCAGACAGCAGAACAACTTAAAGTTCATACAGTGTCTGCCAAAACTGTCATATATAATAACTGGAGGAACACAACATGGGCAAATGCCTTTCACTGAAGAACCGTCTAAAGAATAAAGAAACAAAAATAAAGAATAAGGAAACAAAAAAAAGCACTCTCTCCTCTGAAGTCATGATTACGTAATTTTAAAAAGTTATAGTAGGGGCTTCCCTGGTGGTGCAGTGGTTGAGGGTCCGCCTGCCGATGCAGGGCACACGGGTTTGTGCCCCGGTCCGGGAGGGTCCCACATGCCATGGAGCGGCTGGGCCCGTGAGCCATGGCCGCTGGGCCTGAGCGTCCGGAGCCTGTGCTCCGCAACGGGAGAGGCCACAAGAGGGAGCGGCCCGCGTACCGCAAAAAAAAAAAAAAAAAAAGTTATAGTAAATGAAATTGCTCTTTCAAAACCCTCAGTTTTAGCTTTCAGTTTATTTAATGTTCTCCAAAGTAGCCTGGAATAATATGGGTTCTTGCCTAGAGATTATTCTTTTTCTATTAAAATGCTGCACAAAATTTAAGTTTACATATCAATGCACATACTACCACATAAGCAAGTTAAGAATTTGTTTTCTTTCCCCTACTTAAACTAAATGTTGAGTGCCTGATCAAGCCTACCTTCAGCTCACTGGGAATTTTTATTTTTAAATTAAGGTCCTATATGTTTTATCTGTACCATAAAATGATAATTAGGATTTCATCTTGTCATGTAATTAGGACTTCACATTGTCTTTTAATTTGCTTGCTAATTGCTTTGGGTCTCCAAATCTTTGTTTCCCCAACCAGATTGTAGCTCCTTAAAGGGGAAAGATCTTACTCTTTTTTTTTTTTGTATTCCTATCAAGGACTAGCAAGACTGGGAAAATAGAAGGAGTTCAATAAATACTTCTTGTCCACTCAGCCATAAAAAGAAACGAAATTGAGTTATTTGTAGTGAGGTGGATGGACCTAGAGTCTGTCATACAGAGTGAAGTAAGCCAGAAAAAGAAAAAGAAATACCACATGCTAACACATATATATGGAATCTAAAAAAAAAAAAAAGGTTCTTTAGAACCTAGGGGCAGAACAGGAATAAAGACGGGGATGTAGAGAATGGACTTGAGGATATGGGGAGGGGGAAGGGTAAGCTGGGACGAAGTGAGAGAGTGGCATGGACATATATACACTACCAAACGTAAAATAGATAGCTAGTGGGAAGCAGCCGCATAGCACAGGGAGATCAGCTCGGTGTTTTGTGACCACCTAGAGGGGTGGGATAGGGAGGGTGGGAGGGAGATGCAAGAGGGAGGAGATATGGGGATATATGTATATGTATAGGTGATTCACTTTGTTATAAAGCAGAAACTAACACACCATTGTAAAGCAATTGTACTCCAATAAAGATGTTAAAATAAAAACAAAAACTTCTTGTCTAACTGATTGACAAGTAAATTTTTAGACATCAGCTTTCTTCAAACATGTCAGAGCTTCTATGTTTACTTGCAATTGCCAGGTACAGCACATCCTACTTCCTTAATGTTATTAGCACTGATGGCAGCTCCACAGCTCCATCACTGTTTTACTATTCTAAACCTATAAAATCTTTCCTGCTCCTCAAAGCTACCATGTATCTGCTGATCTAATCACAATGATAGCTACATTAGAAATTTGCCAACTGTCTAACTGGCATCTTTCAGTAACAACTGCATTCTTTGTATTTTTAAACTTTTGTTTAAAGCATATAACTCAGATGAAAAAAGATGTATAAATAAATTATATATAGAAAATCAGAAATAAAGCATAAAAACATCTCTATACACATGGTCTCTAAATAATTAAAAGTTCAAATAAACTCATATAATATATACTTTGTATCTCGGATCCTAGAATCTGAAAAAACTTTACAACATTCAATAACGTCTATTTTGGTTATTAAATCAGGACTTTAAGTCAGAGGGCAGTTTAGAGTTATTGAATGAATGAGTGAAGAAAATTTACCAACATCACTAAATTCTTTTATATATTTTACATTTTTGCTCTCTATATTTTCTTGTGTCAAAACACTCTAGACTTTTGTATAACTTCCACACACACAAAAAAAGGGATAGAAAGATGACAAAATCTTTTGTCACACCCTACACACCAAGGGTAGCATTTAGTTTGCAACTGAAGTGGTTCCCAGAGCTGTATTATAAAAAAATCTCGTTTCCAAGATCATAAAAATGATCCAGGGGAACTCCCTGGTGGTCCAGTGGTTAGGAGTCTGCGCTTCCACTGCAGGGGGCCTGGGTTTGATCCCTGCTCAGAATTTGTATTTATATTAAAATAAAAAAATTGCTAAATAATAACTGCTATCATGACATATGTTACTACGTCTGACAATGGTGTCCTGCAAACAAGATAGTAGTCTTTGCCAAGAATAAGTGTATGCATTTTTGTGTTATTTGATTTCTTACAATTTTTAACTTTTAAAGTAATAACATGCGACAGTTTCTTGGTTCTCTAAAGCACTGCTCAGCTAACCTCCTCTGGAAAGTCTATATTCATATTAGAATTTTTGAAATTATTCTCAAGATAATAAGCTATGATTATTTCTTTCCTCTGAGATGAATAGCAATAGGATTCAGGAGAGTCAAATTCATTATTAAATTCTGCCAGGTTCCTTTAACTCTCATTAATATTTATCATATGGTAAATGATATACTATGCTGCCCCTACACACACCCTTGATCTTTCAGTACCCTCTTCTGTATACCACACCCGTATCCCCTGCATCGGCGGGCGGACTCTCAACCACTGCGCCACCAGCGAAGCCCTTATTTTTATTTTTAAAAATATTTATTTATTTAGGCTGCGCTGGGTCTTTGTTGTGGCAAGTGGGCTCTTTTAGTTGCGGCATGTGGGATCTAGTTCCCTGACCAGGGATCGAACCCGGGCTCCCTGCATTGGGAGCATGGAGTCTTAACCACTGGACCACCAGGGAAGTCCCCCTGTGATGCTTTTAAACACAGTATGTCTACAAAATCTTTGATAATCTGTTTTTTCAAGAAGAAGAACTTATTTTCTTATCTCTGAAGCACTTAGTGACTTGTTTCTAATGAACAGAATAAAGTGGAAGCAAAGGTGTGATTTTAGAGACTAGCTTGTAGAAAGCACTGTGGCTTCCTCCTTGCTCTCTTGGATCTCTTTCTTTCTTACTCTGAGGAAGATAGCTGGCACACTGTGATGAGAGGCCCACGTGGTGAGGTATCTTGCCAACAGCCATCTTGGAGTGAGCCATCTTGGAAGTGGATCCTCCAACCACCGTTAAGCTTTCAGGTGACTGGAAGCCCTTGGCCACATTCTGACTTCAATCACATAAGATCCTGAATCAGAACTACCCAGCTAAGTCACTCCTGAATTTCTGACCCACAAAAAGTGATTAATAAATAGTTGTTGCTATATATTGGGGTAAATTTGGGGTACTTTGTTATAGATAATACAATGAATCCTATCTCAACAAGATATACTGTACAAACTACAGTGGTGTACAAGAGGTGAAACTCAAGTTTTCCATTAAACTGAGTACTTCTCCTCTAATGTCACTAAACTATAAGCAGAATACTAAGGGTCATCCAACGATACAGGTTCTGCGAACATGACTTTATTATGTCCTTTTAGAAATCAAAGGACTCTTGCATGCTCTTTGTGTAGGATTTCTATGAACAGACTAAACTATAAATTTCATGTTTCTCAAATACAATTTTCTAAAAGGTCCTCTTTTCCCTCAACATATTCCTTTTTCTTCCACTCTATGTGTCTCATTTTCCAAGGCAACCATAGTTGCCATTTGCCATAATGTCTGGGGGTCTTTCCCTTTTCAAATATCCTAGCCAAGTCCTAAACAAGGTAACCAGTCCTCAAACTACCCACCAAATAGGAGGAGGAAAGGACTGTGAGTGGTTAGCAGTAGCCTCCTTCTGTTGTTGGTTCAAACCATTTCTATTAAGTCACTAATTCATTACAGAGGCTAGGCCAACTGATTGGGAATGTAATTTCTAAAATCAGTTAAGTTTTTCATGACACAGAGAATTACATTCAGTATGATAAACCATAATGGAAAAGAATGTATATATATATTATAACTGAGTCACTTTGCTGTACAGCAGAAATTAACACAATGCTGTAAATTAACTATACTTCAGTAAAAAAAATAAAATCAATTAGTTTTTGAGAAGGCTAATAAAATAAAAGCATATTGAAAACAGAAAATTGTACCATTATCTTAGCCATTTCTGCATACTACCTTCTAGGTTTTGTCTTGTGTATACATGCATACTTTGACAAAATTGTAAGCAACCAATATGGAATTTTTTCATTTTGGAAAAACCTTAATGATATCCATAGCAATCAAACTCCTTCAGGAAAGGATTTCACTTGTATTACCTAAAAGTGTATTTAATTATAACTAATTAGCTCAGATCACCATATATGCCAATGGAAAAGATTTTAATTTCAATTGGCCAGTATTTTTCTAAATTAGGACTAATTTTTGCAACGCAGATATAGCCAGCTCTTAAATATTCAATAAATCCAATTTATCCATTCTTTTAAAATATATTTCTTCTCTTTAATCCTTTATATGTTTAGTGCTCATTAGCACTTTGGCTCTAGATATATAAAGGAAGACGGGAAAACTGAAATATAAAACTGCTAATTTTTATTATAGTACAAGAAGATTGAGCTGATGAGCTATTCAAAGAGTTAAATACGTAGCTGTCAAATAAATCTTTCCCCTGTTAGTAAAGATAATTAAGAGAACTCACTGAATTTAGATTTATTTCCTACTTGGAGCTTTATATTTTTCCCTCTTATGGTCTGTCCACAAATAAGGTTATAACTGATGCAACATTATTAATTTTTTGGAAATAAGCTACCTTTGACATGATTTCTGTTACTTAATTTCAGCCCAGCTGTTCAGATATATATATATATTTGAGACATAAAGACATCTTACAAAATTAAAACATAATTTTAAAAAGAAATCTGTTTGAAGGTTCTCTTTGAACACTAATTGACAAACTCTAAAACTTTCATAATGACAAATTATCCAAATTCAAAATAAACTAAATTATTAATATATCTTAGAGACTTTCACATTATCCCCTTTGTTCTAATCAAGACTGCTACTTTCAAAAATACTTTCTATGTACTTGAACTGGAGATATTTTATTATTTTCAGAGAAATGTTATAATTGGAATAAATATAAGAATTTTGACTAAAACTTGATGATAAATCATGACCTTTAGAAGTCTTTGAAACAGGAAAATGGTCTGCAAATATTATTTACTTAAGCACTAAATTTATGTCAGCATTTTATAGTAGTTCAATGATTTAAAAATGTACTATAATAGGCTCTATCACAAAATCGTATTCTAAAAGTCAGAATCACTGTTTCTGAATTTTGTCTTTTGCAAAATAAACCTGAACATGTTCCAGTGGCACAGTTTCTTGTGTTCACTAGCAGTTTCAGATAAATGGAAATTGGAGTGGGGGTGAAGAGAGCTGAATGATTCAAATAAAAAAACCAATAACGATTCTAAATAAAGATATATGAACTGGGAGATACTGTAGGGAATTTTTCATTCTAAAATTTTTATTTATAGGTAACTGTCAAACTGGATTTCTCAGATTTGATGTTAAATAAAAACAAGTTGGGCTTCCCTTGTGGCACAGCGGTTGCGCGTCCGCCTGCCGATGCAGGGGAACCGGGTTCGCGCCCCGGTCTGGG
>NC_041215.1:67205507-67242175 GCF_002837175.3 Physeter macrocephalus | reverse complement strand
TGGCCGCTGAGCCTGCGCGTCCGGAGCCTGTGCTCCTTAACGGGAGGGGCCACAGCAGAGAGAGGCCCCGCATACCACAAAAAAAAAAAAAAAAAAAAAAAAAAAAAACAAGTTAAGATAGTCTTAGTTATGGGATAAGTAACTGAATAACCTTGACACACAAAGTTAAAATCTCCTACCTGATTTAGAAGGAAATAAATAAATAAATATAGCACTCTTGACTTAATTGTCTTGTGGTTGTTAAGTGTCCTCATTTGTTAGGAGATATTATTTCACTCAAGAGCTGTTTCGGGCTTCCCTGGTGGCGCAGTGGTTGAGAGTCTGCCTGCCGATACAGGGAACACGGGTTCGTGCCCCGGTCAGGGAAGATCCCACATGCCGCGTAAAGTCTGGGCCCGTGAGCCAGGGCCGCTGAGCCTGCGCGTCTGGAGCCTGTGCTCCACAACGGAAGAGGCCACAACAATGAGAGGCCCGCGTACCGCAAAAAAAAAAAGAGCTGTTTCATCTTACTAAAACCCAACTCATCTCATTAAAAAAATTCATTTTTAAACATAAAATTCCAATGATTCAGAAAAGCATGGAGAATAATACAATATACATCTATATCTCGACCACCCTGATTTAACAAGTATTAAGATTCTGCCATATTTGCTTCAGAACTTTTCTTTAAAAACAGAAAAGTTACAGATATACCTGAAGCCCTCTTTATTCCTTTCCCAGAATCAGTCTCTTTTCTCCCCACCTTCATTTTTCTAAAGAATACCCTTCCTGCATATGTTTTTATACTTCTACTACACACTTATATTTTTATAAATGATGTCATAATGTTTTATATTAAAAAAAAATAAATTATTCCCATTTTTTCATTTTGTAATTTCCATTTTTTACTCAACATTGCTTTTGAAATCTAGATATATTAATATATAAATATTTAGTTTAATTTTTCTAAAATGTTTAATTGTAAAGATGTACCATTCTGCTACTGATGGATGTTTAGGTTGTTTCTAACCAATGTGCCATGAACATCTTTGTACACATCTCTCTACAGATATGCAATATTCCTTTTTATATTGCTTCAGTGAAGACTTTTGCTTAAGCTAGTTAGGTAGATTTTGCTTTTTAATTAAGCACAGGCAAATGAAAAAACTAGAATGCTATTTTCTAGCCCAGAATCATCTGTGTCTTACTATCTTATTTTTCTGTGTAAAATCTTTTATTTCTTTGGTAAACACCTGTGAGATAGAAAAGAGAATACTAGGAAACAGGAAATTTAAGTCTTTATTTTACTTGGGAATAGTGCTTCAAATATAGTTAGGAACATGTTAGTTACTTGTTTGTATATAAAGAACTTCTGTTTAGAATTCCAGTGGTGGATCCATTTCAGGAAAATAAAATGGGGAAGATGTGTTATGTACCACCATTTAAATTTTGATTCTTGCAACAGCAGTGTTAGGGTTGAAAAGAATCTTATCCACTTTCTCCACCATTCCTGCTCATCCCAAATGTGATAGAATACTGACTAAATAATTCAAGAAGCCCGATTTCTCATTTATTTCCTTTAGGGAATAAACCGGCAGCGCAGTCTACCTTTGATTCTTTTTCTTTTGGTATTTGTGATTTTACTTTATCATGTGGCTGATCAAGAGTCAAATTATTCTTCCTTGCTTCACTGTCTTCAAGCAGGGGAACACAGCCATAACTGTTATCTGTAAGACAAAAACCTCTTAGACATAAGTGGGAAACCCTTGTTTTTGGTACTACCTGGAAAAGTGAAAAGAATACAAACCCAAACCCCTAATTTTAAAGAGTAGAGATTTTAAACTGTGAATTTAAAAAATTCTTTAGATAATAGTTACTTTGACAATTTAGATTTGCCCATTTAGATTTTGGCATATTTGATTCATATTTTTTTACTTTCATTCCCACTAAACACAGAAAACCCCTACTCTTCCAATATCAGTAGTATATAAAATATGTAGAATTTAGAAAACTAGAAGTATGTTCTTTGTATCTTATCATCAGCAATGTAATTAAACTTTTATTTAAGTCATATTTTCAGGTACGCATTTCTTGTTTATGATAATTATTTGCATAATACTCTATGCTTATTATTAAAAAATGAGAAAATGCAGACGTGCTGAAAAGTATATTAAAAAAAAGCTTCCCACAGTTTTTATTATCTATGAATTATTCCTGTTAACATTTTGGTTTATATTTTATCAGAATTTTTCTTTTCCAATACATATAAATTCACAAAAGAATCTTTTTTTTTGCATAGATAAAATTACATTTATTTTTTATCTTGCTTTGCTCAGTTTGCTATATATCATGAATATGTCTCATGTTTGTAACTGAACACCTATTACCACTTTTCTTGGCTACATAGCTGTTCACTAGACAAATGACTGTAATTTAACTGTTGAACATTTATTTCTAGTTTTCCATTATTAGAAATTATACTGTGATGAGCATCCTTGCATATATACCTTGAGTACTTAAAGAAATATTTTCTTATGATATATTCTTAGGACTTGAATTTTTGATTTAAAAGGCACAGACATTTTAAAAGCTTTTGCTATTTACTGACAAATTGTCTTCTAGGAAGTTTTATCAACTTAAGAGTTCCACCAGATAATATATGTGAATGTCCATTTTCCCATTTCCTGCAACTGTTCATTTCTTAAATAAACGTAACTGTACCACAGTTATTAAAATATCAGAACTACTGAGAAACAATGGAGAAATAAAATAGAAAAACTTAACTTCCATCTTTCTTTTCTCCCAGAGGTTTAAGAAATAAATAAAAATTTAACATGAACATACCTCGACTGGAATTCACAAGAAGTAACTGTGATTTTAGCTTGTCAATAATAGTTTGTTGAAGTGACAGCTGTTCCTGTTGCTCACGTATTCTCTGCTCATAGTTCTCAGTCTGCTGACATAAAAACCAGTTAGCCTGATATTTACTGACAGACATGTACATACATTTACTGTCCCTTAATAATTACATATAGATATGAGTTGCCCATACTGCCTGCCATTTCCCAGGTACTGGAGCATTTATTTATGAGCTAAAAATAGGATCCAATAATGCATTTATAATCATTACAAACATAAGTGATTTAAAACGCTTTAAACACTGTAAAATTTTAAAAATCTTCTTAATTAAAGAAATTTCAGTTAAGAGTTCAATGTATAGTTTCTTGGATAAAAACTATAATTTAGAATTTAATCCTTAATAGTAACAAAAAAAGCATGAATGACGAAACGGATATTATATTAAAGTTATTCTATAAAAATACCCACTAACTTTAAAAAGTGAAGTTTTCTTGTCTTTTAAATAAACACACCTTTGAATTTACTTTTAGAGTACAAAAACACAAAGGAAGTAGCTCTAGCTAAAACACTATGAAAATCAAAGGGACATGTACAAATTATAAAATTACGATCAGAAACTTCAAAGATTAAGTTTTAAGAAGTCAAGAGAACACATGGTTAACCTCTAGTGGATATCTTAAATACTACAATTTCCCTTACTTTTTTTTATTTTTATTTTTTATTTTTCGGTACGCGGGCCTCTCACTGTTGTGGCCTCTCCTGTTGCAGAGCACAGGCTCCGGACGCGCAAGCTCAGCAGCCATGGCTCACGGGCCCAGCCGCTCAGCGGCATGTGGGATCTTTCCGGACCGGGGCACGAACCCGTAACCCCCGCATCGGCAGGCGGACTCTCAACCACTGCGCCACCAGGGAAGCCCTCCAGGGAAGCCCTCCAGGGAAGCCCTCCCTTATATTTTTAATCCATTCACCTTACTATTTCATTGCAGTGGCTGTGAGAATTAAGCAATGAAAGAAGACATGAGTTTGCATTAGAGAATACAAATGTTGCAAACCCGAAATTTGAAAACGTTCCATTACAATTATCAAATTAGCACAAAGTCTGAAAAATATATGAATAAAAGAGAATTCTTTAACAACTTCTATCACTAGAAGAACATATAAATGACTAAATTGTAAATTCCTTGAAATATGAAATGGGGTTCTAATAATCTTGTACTGTCCTTCAATAGATACTAAATATTCGATTTTGAATTGATACTTAATCAAAGTTCAAAATTAATGAAGCTCTATTATTTTCAGAGATCTATAAACCTAAAGTTCTTTATAAATTACACAGCTGTTCCTAGATTCCCAAAGTAAATTAGCTTAAGAAATGAAAGCAAAATACCACATTTTCCCAAATAAAAGGTGAAATTTTATAAGTATTACACTTCAAACATGAGTAACTGACAAAGCTGGTAAATAACCCAAGTGGTGTGTTGTCTTTGCACTTTGCTTGAGGGTAGTATCATATAACTTGATACTCCCATAGAACTCTGCAAAGTAACTTACACACAGGAGGAATTCAGTACATGCTTATTGAAAAAATAAAATAAAGAATCCAATTAAAAGAAAATCCGAGTAAATTTTATTATTATGAATAAAAGAATGAGTCTTTTGAATCTGTCTGAACCATATGTCCTATGACTAGGAGTCTGAGAAGAGAACCTTGGATACCAAATTCCAGTCGAGGGCCAGGCTTCCCCAAATAAGACTTCTTATTCCTACATAAACTTACATCCAAGCCCCTAGAAAGAGTGGGTAGGTTGACTGTAAGAAGGGTTTAGACCTCTAATGCAAATTCTGTAATACTTTAAATTTACCTGGCTACACAGAGCCACCGGGGCTGAGGAATCAGCAAACATGCTGATATTACAGTCTGTACTATCTACTTCTGTGTATTTAGAACTTTCTCTAAAGAACTCAAAGCTTTTCATAAATATCAACAAAAATTACCCATTCTTTCACTATTCTTTGAGAGCTATATATATTCTACTATCCAGCATTAAGTAACCAGTACAAAAAACTTAGTAAGTTAGAGATGGGCCCAGAATAAATGTATAAGTTATTCAAGCCTCAGTCCATTCTCCATGTACTATATATTTTTCCCCAACCTTAATGAAAAAACAAATGACCTGTATTTTCTTTTGGAACCAACTCAGAAAGCCTCTGCCAGGTAATTTTCATCTTCTAGTTTCTGGCTTAAAAACATACTTTAGCACATCTGCATATAACATATTACAATAAATGAATAATGCTGAAAATGTTTTCATTAGCTGGAAAAAAAAATCTATAGATCAACAATAATTTCAAGTTGAAGTTTTGAACTATTTCTTAAACAACAAAGTACTTTAAAAACTTAAGCAAATTCTGTAATAATTTAAAAACCAATACCCTGGAAGTATAGCAGGGGAAATAGAACAGCAATGACCCATGTTCTTTTACTGTTCTTTCCACATACTTACTTATATCAATTACAGTAGTCTAGCCTAAATGTTTATATGTATGATTTCCCTTTAGACTACGACCTCCTCAAGGGCAGAGACTATTTTCTCCTGAGTACCCCATCTCCAGAGTACAGCAGAGTACCTGGCACACACTGAGACGCTCAATAAATATTAGTCAAATAAATAAACTAATTAAGTTTTATAAGGAAATATAAGAGAAATAGATATGCCTTCAGAAGTAACCTGAAGGAATGGAGATAAGGTTTCGCTTACATTTCTATAAGGAAAATAGGAAAAATAGAGATAGTAGGTCAGTAGGTAAATAAGACAAAAGGAAATTAAGTTTCAGAAGATGGATGCAAAAAAAATAGGCCATGTCTGAAGATTTTCTTTTTCTTTTTTGGAAAAAAAGGGAAGCTTAGACTATCAGAAAAAAACGTACTAATTCAAGAAGAGAAAATACATATTTAGAAAATAGTATAAAGCTTCTGACCACAAGGCTATGAGAGGGGAAATCCAGAAGAGGATACTGTATCAAACTGGGAAATAACCAGCAGAATTCAGTTTACTTGTTATGTTTGGAAACTAACAGGAACAAGAAGTTTGGTTTTTTTTTCTTTTTAGTAAATGCTTTTGTTCACTGAACAGATGTTAACAAACTTACTCTCTGAAAAGTCCTTTTAAAAGGTCAGATAATTGTTGCACTGTCACAGTATTTTTTTAAAAAACCAGTACAATTACAAAGCAAGTACATTCCAGCACTACCAAAAACCCCAAAAAACAGAAAAATCACTAACAACCATATTGAAAATGTACAACAGCAATGTCTTGTCAACACTTCTGTACAGAGCACAGACATGACAGCTAAAACAGACAGAAGAGAAGATGCTTTTGACAGCCAGTGTGTGTGAATGATTCTTTGAGTCAGATGGCAGCAACAAGTTACCAACTAGGAGATCTGCATGACAACTAACCATCCATCTGTATCAAACACCATCTGGCCGAGATGACTCTGGCTTCTGTGTATTTGACACTCCTTCCAGTTCCAAAGACTAGCAAAACAAGTGGTCTATCAGCATCTAAAGAGGTAAACAGGTACTTAGGTACTTGGTGCCAGAATGTACTTTGTATTCTTTCTCAGTGTTCAAAAGCAAAACTTAAAACAATGGTGATTAAATACAGTACACATCTTGAATTTACTAAAAATGGTTGTCCATACATACTCTCGACTATCATAAATAAAGCAAAAAGCTTATCTTAAGAAATGTCCCTTTATCCAGGCAAAATTTCAATCCATCTTCAAAACTAAGGCAGCATATTCTCTATAATTTTGGACATACAGCTGCTCAAGTTTTCATGGGTTTCATAAATATTAATAGAGTTCTATAAATTGAATTTTTTCTACTGCTGATACTGAAAATTCTCATTTTTCATATTTTCCAAAGCACGTATTTCCTAAATGGGAAAAAAGTTCAAGTGTCCTTAAGTCATCCATAATTCTCTAAATAGGTCAAACATTATCTCTTCTCATCCTCAAGAACTAATCCCAGTATTCTGAGAAATACCATTCTTTTCCTCTAAGTATAAAAAGAATAAAAATTTTAGTAAATATTGAATGGATTAAAAGAAAAAGCCTTGGTTTAAAAACCTTTCAAACTGTTCCAAAATTAACAAAGAGAACAAAAGCTTTATTGAAGGATTTGCTTGGCTACCACAAAAGCTCTCAATAGGGAGCTCCACTGTTCATGAAGGAAGATAATTAAATGTTAATTATTCCAATACATAACACTTCAGACACAAACTAATTGTCTTATCTTGAAACTATGGTAAACTAAAAACCAACTTCCATTTTAGGTTAAAAAAAAAAAAAGAGACCGTATAGGATTAGCAACTCGGAGATCTGGTTTACACAGCCCATTGCTAAACCATTCTCTGCTATATTCTCCTATATCTAGGGAGTTATAAACCCTGCCCTCTCCCACCTTCCTGATACCAAGACTTACCTAGGAGATCTGCAATTTGACAGATCAGATTATCAATCTGATTATCTACTATTAAGTGACAGTGCTGTCACCAATTTCTCTGCATGCCAAATGGTAAACTAATTTTATTTTACAATATTGCATTTTGGTCCTGATTAATTAATTCAGCTTCTTTTTTTTTTTTTTTTTGCGGTACGCGGGCCTCTCACTGCGGTGGCCTCTCCCGTTGCGGTGTGGCCTCTCCCGTTGCGGAGCACAGGCCCCGGACGCGCAGGCTCAGCAGCCATGGCTCACGGGCCCGGCCGCTCCGTGGCACGTGGGATCCTCCCGGACCGGGGCACGAACCCATGTCCCCCGCATCGGCAGGAGGACTCGCAACCACTGCGCCACCAGGGAAGCCCTAATTCAGCTTCTTTGAGCCTTGGTTTCTTTCACTTTGAAATGAAAATAATATTTACTTACAGGATTGAAGGAGATTGCTTATTATCGCACATAATAAGCTCTTTGCAAACATTAGTTACTTTCCTGTAATAATGAACAACATTTCCACATAATATCTATTACTATAGCATGTAGTGCACATGTCCATTAACTAAAGCTCTGATTATCACTGTACATAGGCAATTTGTCACCAGACTTACCACACAACCACCCCATGCTCTAAGCCAGTTTCTCAGTCCTTCTAGTTCACTGTAATCTAGGACTCAGAAGCTTCTCTTCAAGAAATCAGTGTGGTATCTCCATTGAATCAAAAACATTCTGTCAAGTAAAAAAAAAAACTCTGGTTGTTCAAAGTTTACAAAGAGACAAAATAGGCTCAGAAATGAGTAAGAAACAAAATTGTCATTAAAAACTACAAAAGTAGCACGTTTGTTGAAAACAATGCAAAAAACAACAAAATGTCCACCATCACCACCATAACAAAACCCCAGATATGTACAAAGTAAAAGTGACAGTCTCTTCCTTTACTTTGCTCTCCTTTCCTCCTCAGAGGTAATTATTACTGACACTTTGGCATTTGCCCTTTCAAAACTTCTGTGTACATGTGTATGTATCTTTTTTTAAAAATGTGAACTGTTCTGCAACCAAATTTTTCATCAACACATTATCATCATATGATCATTTCACTATTTACTATGCTCCAGAAATTAGAGAGATTTATTTTCTCTATCTCACTTAATCCTTAAACTAACCTTCTGAGATTATTTCCCACATGCTATAGATGAGAAAACTGAGGCACAAAGAGTTACAAAATAACCTGCTCAAGGTTTCTCAGTAAGTAGTAGAGCTGGGATTTGAATACAGGTTTGCCTGACCACAATGCTCAAGGCCCTGAATAAGCACACCATGGCTAGACTCATGTGAGTCTATCTGGCTCTACCAAGGTTCTCTTTTTGCTATATAGTCTCCCTTCAGGCAATCTCATTCCCAGTGGTTGGTTATTTCCCAGACTTTCAAATTCTCCTTCTAGTAGAACCCTCCTCTGAACTCTGTATCTATGTGGTCAAGTGCTACTGAAAAAGCATTTCAAATTTTACTTACTCAAATCCGATGATCTCCTCCCTCCAACTAACAAACCCCTCAAACCCCCTGCAACCCCACCAAATCGGTCCTTTTCTAGTATTCCTTCTCTCAATACATGGCACCGCTATTTATCCAGAAAGCTACAACCACCCTTGACATTTACTTGTTCTATTGCCAATCCACCACCAAGTGTCAATTTTAATCTTAAATACTCTCAAATCTATCCACTTGTTCATTTCCAATGTAGACATAACAGTTCAAGCATCAAACATTAATGAACTACTGCAACAGCCTAACTGCACTTCTTAAATCTTTGCAAAATATAAATCTAATCATAAGACCCACTCTTTCCTCCTCCCACCCCTCCCCCCAAAAAACCTTAAATGGCTCCGTACTGATTATAGAATAAAGAACCAAAAATCTTCAATATGGCCTCTAAAACTCTACAAAGTCTTGCCCTTGACTCTTCTCATTGCATTATTTCCCTTATACTTTCAGTTCTTTAGGCCAATGGGTCTTGTACCTGGAAAGCCCCCCAACCTTGCCCTTCCACAATCACTTCATAAAAACTGTCTTCTCTAAATTAGGTCAAATCCCTAACAGATATTTTAAAAGCAGTTTACTTTTCTTCCTAATACTTATCAGAGTTTGAAACTTTACATTTACAGGACTGTTTGACTAGTCTCTGCTTAACTAGTCTGTGCCACCATTTCATGAAGTAGGGAGCATTTCTGCTGCTCATTGTAGACCCAGTAACTTAGAGCAGTTCCTGATACAATACAGTGAGTAGGTGCTCAAAATAATCTTTGAATGGGTATCATAATTTAAATATTCCTAATTATTAATGAATCTCCTTGAATATATATCCTAGCATACCTGCCTAAAAGTTTTGACACGACATATTTCTGAAAATTAAGACCTGGAACAAAGGATACAAACATTTTAAATTCTAATAGGTGGAAAACAAGTTTATGGCAAAGTACTCACAACGTACAATAGAAGAAATAAGGCTTCGATCAGAAACAGCCAAAAGCACCTTTATTCTAATACCAGTAGCTTCAGTAGAAAAAAAAAAGAGTGAACTACTTTATTCCTACCGACCCTTTACACCAAGATAAATGTTTTGAGAAGCAAAGAAAGGAAAAAAGGAACAGTAGTAAACAATAATGAGGCCATTCACATCTTAAGTGAAAGTAAAGGCATTTTAAAATAAAGTAGTATGTAAGATAAAGGCATGCTACGCCTTTATGCATTCCTTTAAAACATGTTTTACAAGCTTTTATAGGTAACATACGCCTTGAGAGTTTACATTTCACATGGGTCAAGACTAGCTCTAGAATAAAGCAATCTGACAACACAATCCTTTACATTTATTGTCAGAAAAACATTTAGATCTGTAATTTATGATAAAAAGACAGCATAAATTTAGTCTTATTGAGGTTTTCACCTTATACCCACTGGTTAGTCAATAAGGCTCTTTGCTTAGCGATGATTTGAAATATTTTATATCCTTCACCTTACTTATCAGTACAAAGAAAAAGCAGTTTATAGCACAGCATCTGAACTATTTTAGAATTAAGAAAATTTCTTCCTTTCTATACAAGTTATTGTAGATTTTTCTCTTTTAATCAAGAACTGGGCAAGAAGAAACAAATACTTCTTTTCTCAAGAAGCAGATATTTTCTGATTACATAATACAAAGGGTCTGGGGACAAGCAGATCAAATGCAGGAAGTTTTCTGTAACTTAATCATTTATGAATATGGTAATCTGACTTTTAAATTGGCAATCAGTTTTTAAATTTTCAGATGTTTTTATTACTTTATTATTGATTCTTCTCTTGGTCAAAGAAACAATAGAGGGTACTTAAGTCTTTAAAAAATATATTTGGTTTCTCCCACAGGACAGTGGCAGAAATAAGTGACAAGCAACTTGGTATAATAAAACTGATTTAATATTTAATTTCACACTGTGGAATCTTGTGATATTTGAAACTCCCTAGGCAACTTAACTAGTCAGTCACAAGATATGGCCAAGACTGCTCATTATTACCACATACGCATTCTCATTCTTTCTTTTAGTAATATAGACTTTTAAGTGGGCACATGATCATCCAGCTAGAGAATATATTTACTGGCCTTCCCCACTACTAGGTGTGACCATGTAACTAAGTTCTGGCTATCAGGGTCTGAACAGAATTGACCTGTCCAAATTCTGGACTACATCATTATAAGGAAGTTGTTTGCTCTTCCCCACTTCTCTCTCTTCTTACGGGCAGGGAAATGATAACAAGTAGAGCAGCCACTCTGATTCCAGAGAGGGAAACTGTAATTTAGGGGTGAATGAGCTGCCTGACTAGCCCTGGCTACTCACTTCTGGACTGTTACATGAGAGAGAAATAAACTTCTATCTTATTTAAGCATGGTATTTCCTGATCTCTTTGTAACAATAGCTTATTCTATCTGCACAAAACTCAGGGGCCAAGCCAACTCTACCACTGCCCTATATAATAATCTCTTCTCTTATTCTTTAAGCACATTAAAAGTTGTTTATGTCAGGTGCTACTGTGATTAAAATATATTCCTCTACTTTGCAACAGTCAGAAGACCTTTTAGTCTGGGTGTATCTAAGTGCTTATACAAAGCAAGAAACAGAATGAGCCATATTAGACTGTGAATCCTTTAAAAGGTACATTTTATGTTTCATGTATCTTTGAATACCTAGCATTTATTATGTTCCTGGAACATCTTAAATTATTTGTAGGATGAATACAAGAAATATGAATGGCAAACTTTATACTCTAGCCTCTCTTAGTAAGAGATGTATAAATCACAAAGTAAGGATTTATCCAAGGATAGGGAAGATTATATTTGGTTATTTATAGCAATGGGAAGAAAACAGTTTGAAAACCTGGAATGGGCTGTGATTTAACTAGGTTAGTATAATGAATATGGACTTTTGAGTCAGATAAACTGTTTCAGTATAGATTCTGCCACTTATATTAAAAAATTAACTTATTTCTGAGAGTCTCAGTTTCTTCATTTGAAAATGGGGCTAACAATGCCAACTTTGTAGGGCTGGGAGTATTTACATATAAAGTATGTGACTCTTGTAAACTACACGCATTCATAAAACGTTAATTTTGCTTTCTGAAGTAATATGAATTTAAGGATTGAAGAAGGGAAAAGGATACAATTAGTTCAGTATTTTCTGGGATTACCTGACATTTTAATATGGTCTAGAATAAAGGCTATACTGTAAGGAAGAGCTAAAAATAGTCATGTTTTCTTAAGACTAGAGGTTCTAAGACAAACAATTTAATGTCATGGTGGTAGGAGTGTCTAGATGTAACAATGGAAAATTTGGTATAGAGAAGAACACCTCTTAGGGGCCATGGAAAGTAAATATACTTGATGATCAATAGTAGGATATTAGCAGCAGTATGAAGGATCATCCTTTGAAATTTAAGTGAGGTAATTTAGGATAAATAAAAGGCAGCATTATTCCCCACAGTACCTTATAAAACTCATTACTCTATTAATATGGTATAAGTGGGAAAAAAATAGTGGATATATAAGTTCAGGTCTGACATTCAGTTTAATGTGTCTTCCAAGTGACAATAAGATATATGGGTCTAGAGCTCAGAGGGTAAATCTGGAGTAGGGAGATAAATTTAGTCACTGTCATAGGGATTTGAAGCCACAGGAGAAGATGAAATAGCTCATCCAAGAATATAAAGTAAGATGCAAAGAAGGCCTTGAATAAGTCTAATGTTTAGTGACCTGGTAGTAGAGAATAAACCTACAGAGAAGAATGAGGAAATGCAACCCAAAAAGGAATGAGAAAAATCAAATATGGTGTCTGAAATGTTAAAGAAAAATAGTGCTTTAAGTAAGATGTAGTATAAGAGATATGATCAGTTATTAGATGGAATGAGGTAGTTCTGTATGTGTGAACTTGAAAGACTATGGATGATTTTAGGCAAAGAAGTCATAGACATGAAATCTGTGGTCAAGCAATTTTTTTTTTTTTTTTCAAATCATAGTTCTACTACTTATTAGTAATGTGGTTGTGGGCAAGTTATTTCACCCTTTTTGTACTTCAGTTTCCTCATATGAAAGATAATTCTTCCTCATAAGAGCCATATAATGATTAAATCAGATGACTGTAAAGCACTTAGGCAAACGTAAGCCTCAATAAATCTTAGTGATGATGATGGTGATGATAAAGACATTTAAAAAAATTTAAAACCTTTTTCAAATTAGCATAACTCCATTTTTGAAAAAACATGATTCACATATTCTGGAAGGATATACATATATTACTAACAATGGTTACCTCTGGGAAGTGAGGGAGAGGACCATCACTTTATATTCTGTGTATCTTGGATTATTTGCATTTTTTTCAATAAGCATGTGCTGCTTTTGTAATTTTGGCCAATAGTATTAAAAAAAATCACTTACCTGCCTTATTTGTCTTTGTCTCCTTTATTGATTTGGAATACTCAGATGTCTTTGCTTGACAGAATGTTCTTAAATGCATGTAGCACACTGACTTTTCAAAGAGGAGCTTCTGAGTCTTAAACTGCAGTGAACTAGAAGAAATGCTGTGAGAAGAACTGACTTGGAGTATGGACAGCTAAGTGGTAAAAGGCAGGCGAGTCTGTACAAACTGATGAATGACAGGTAAACAGCAATAAAACATAGATAGTAGGAGAATCTAGGCTA
This sequence comes from Physeter macrocephalus, assembly GCF_002837175.3. Lineage (NCBI taxonomy): Eukaryota > Metazoa > Chordata > Mammalia > Artiodactyla > Physeteridae > Physeter > Physeter macrocephalus. The sequence continues at coordinate 67,228,619 of NC_041215.1, read as the reverse complement.
CACTGATTTTTGCTTTTTGGTAATAGATTTTTTGAAAGTTGTGGTAAAATATATGTAACATAAAATTTGCCATAAATTTTAACCATTTTTAAGTGTACAGTTCTGTGGCATTAAGTACACTTACATTGTTGTGCAACCATCACCACCATCCATCTCCAGAACTTTTGCATCTTCCCCAACTGAAAATCTGTCCTTTGAAACACTAATTCCCCACTCCCTTCCCCCAGCCTCTAGGAACCACACTACTACTTTCTGTCTCTCTGAATACAACTAGTCTATTCATTGTATGTATAGACCACATTTTGTTTATCTATTCATCCACTGAGGGACACTTGGGTTGCTTCCACCTTTTGGCCACTAAGTAAGGCTGCTATGAACCTGGGCATACAAATATCTCTTTGAATCCCTGCTTTCAGTTCATTTGGGTATACCCAGAAGTGGAATTGCTAGATTATATGGTAATCCTATGTTTTGTTTTGAAGAAACATAATTTATTTTCCACAGTGGATACACTATTTTACATTCCCATCAGCAATGTACAAGAGTTCTAATTTCCCCACATCCTCACCAATACTGATTTTTTTTTTTTTAATTTTATTTTTTATAATAGCCATCCCAATGGGTACAGAGTGGTGTCTTACTGTGGTTTTAACTTGCATTTCCTTAATGATGTCGAGCATCTTTTCATGTGCTTTGGTCATTTGTGTAACTTCTTTGGAGAATGTCTATTCAAGTCCTTTGTCTATTTTTTAATCAGGTTGTTTTTTGTTGTTGAGTAGGAGTTCTTTATATATTCTAAATATCAATCGTTTATCAGATAAATGCTTTGCAATTATCTTCGCCCATTCCTTGGGTTGCCTTTCACTCTGTTGATAGTATCCTTTGATGCACAAAAGTTTTAATTTTGATGAACTCCAACTTACCTAATTTTTCTTTTGTTGTCTGTGTTTTTGGTGTCATATCTAAGAAGTCATTGCCAAACCCAACGTCATGAAGCTCTCCCTCTATGATTTCTTCTAAGAGTTTTATAGTAGCTCTTGCATTTAGGTCTTTGATCAGGTTTAAGTTAATTTGTATATGGTGAAAGGTAAGGGTCCAACCCAAGAACACAGACTTTCCCCCATGTTTCTTCTTTTAATTTTTTTTCTTCTGGCTGCTCTGTGCAGCTTGCAGGATCTCAGTTCCCTGACCAGGGAATGAACTGGGCCATGGCAGTGAAAGCCTGGAATCCTAACCACTAAGCCACCAGGGAACTCCCTCTTCTTTTAATTTCTTTCAGCAACATTTTGTAGTTTTCAGTGTGTAAGTCTGTTGCCTACTTGGTTAAGTTTATTTTTAAGTATATTATTCATTCTGATACTAGTTTAAATTGAATTTTCTTAATTTCCTTTTCAGTTTGTTTAATGTTAATGATTTCTGAATGTTGACTTTGTACCCTACAACTTTGCTGAATTTGCTTATTAGTTCTACTAGTTTATTTGATGGAATCTTTTGGGTTTTCTACACACAGGATCAAGTAATCTGCAAAGAAATGGAGATAATTTTTCTTCTCCCTTTCCAATCTGGATATTGCTTTTCTTGCCTAATTGCTTTGGGTAGGACTTACAGTGCTATGTTGAATAGAAGTAGTGAAAGTGGACATCCTTCTTTTGTTCTTGATCTCAGAGAAAAAGCTTTCAGTCTTTCACCATGGAGTATTATGTTAGCTGTGGGTTTTTCATATATGGCCTTTTATTATATTGCAATAGTTTCCTTCTAGTCCTAGTTTGTTGAGTGCTTTTATTTAAAAAAAGGTGTTATTTTATCAATTCTTCTGCATCAATTGAGATGATTGTGTGGTTTTTGTCCCCCTCTTCATTCTGTTAAAGTGGTGTATTACATTGACTGATTTTGATTACATTGATTGACTTGACCATCCTTGTACTGCAGGAATAAACCGCACTTGGTCAAGGTGTATAATCCTTTTAACATGCTGTTGAATTTCGTTTGCTAGTATTTGGTTGAGGATTTTTGTATGAATATTCATAAGACATATCAGCCTGTAGTTTTCTTGTAGTGCCTTTGTCTGGCTTTGGGATTAGGGTTGCTGGCTTCATAGAACTGAGTTAGGAAAGTGTTCCATCTTGATCAATATTTTGGAAGGGTGTGGGAAGGACTGGTGTTAATTCTTCTTTGAATGTTTGGTAGAAATCACCAGGGAAGCCATTAAGTTCTGGGCTTTCTTTGTTGTAAACTTTTTGGTTACTGTTTCAACCTCTTTACTAGATATAGGTCTATTCAGATTTTCTATTTCTCCATGTTCCAGTCTTGGTAGGTTGTGTGTTTCTAGGAATTTGTCGATTTTATCTAGGTTATCCAATTTGTTGGTGTACTATTGTTCGTAGTACTTTTGGAATTCTTTTTATTTCTGTAAAATTGGTAGTATTGTCCCCTCTTTCATTTCTGATTTTAGTTATTTGAGTCTTCTTCTTTTTCTTAATCAATCTGGCTAAAGATTTGTCAATTTTGTTGATCTTTTAGAAGAACCGATTTTTGGTTTCATTGGCTTTATTAGTTTCTAGTCTCTATTTTGTTTATCATTGCTCTAATCTTTACTATTTCCTTCTTTCTGGTAGCTTTGGGTTTATTTTGTTCTTTTTTTAGTTTCTTAAGGTGTAAAGTTAGGTTACTGATTTGTGATCTTTCTTCACCCTTTCAGCACTGTTTTCACTGCATCCCATAAGTTTTGGTATGTTGTGCTTTCATTTTCAATTGTCTCCAAGATATTTTCTAATTTCCCTTATGATTTTTTTTTCCCTTATGATTTTTTTCTCTGACCCATTGGTTATTTAAGAGTGTGTTATTTAATTTCCACATACTTGTGAATTTCTTAGTTTTCCTTCTGCCATTGATTTCTAGTTTCATTCCACTGTGATTAGAAAAGACACTTTGTATGATTTCAATCTTTTAAAATTTATGGTGCCTTTTTAATGGCTTAAAATATGGTCTTAGAGAATGTATCATATAAACTTGAAAAACATGTGAATTCTGCTACTGCTGGGTGGAATATTCTGTATATGTCTGCTATTTCCAATTGGTCCATGATGTTGTTCAAGTCTTCTATTTCCTTATTGATCATCTTTGTCTGGTTGTTCTATCCATTAATGGAAGTGTTGAAAGTGAGATATTGAAGCTGCCTACTGTTACTGTGGAGTCATCTATTTCTTCCCTTAAATACTATAAATGTTTGCTTCGTATATTTTCGAGTTTTGATGTTCAGTGCATATATAACTGTTATATCTTCTTGATACCGTGATCCTTTTATCACTATGTAATGTCCCTCCTTTTTTTTGTAACAATTTTTGACATAAAGTCTACTTTGTCTGATATTAGTATAGCCACACTTGCTCTCTTTTGGTTACTGTTTGCATGGAGTCTTTTCCCATCCTTTCATTTTCAATCTATGCATGTTTTAAAATCTAAAGTGAGTCTTATAGACAGCACATAGTGGAATCCTGTTTTTTTATCCATTATGCTAATCTATGTCTTTTGAGTAGGGTGTGACCCATTTATACTTAAAGTAATTACCCATAGGGAAGTACTTACTTTTGTCATTTTGTTCTTTAGTTTTTGTATGTCTTATAGCATTTTGTTCCTCATTTATTCTGCTACTGCCTTCCTCTGTATTTAGTTGTTTTTTTTTGTAGTGACACACTTTGATTCCCTTCTCCTTTCCTTTTGTGCATATTTTATATTTTCTTTGTGGTTATCACTGAGATTACATATAATATCCTGAAGTTATGACAATCTATCTCAAATCGACAACAACTTAACTTCAGTGGCATACAAAAACCTTATGCCTTTATAGCTCTGCCCCCCACTTTGTTACTGATGTCACAAATTTCACCTTTATATACTGTGTACCCATTAATATAGACTTAAAATTATTTTTTATACATTTGTCTTTTAAATCCTGTAGAAAATAAAAAGCAGAGTTACAAACCAAAATTACAATAATACTGATTTTTATATTTGTCTATGTATTTACCTTTCCCAGAGGACTTTATATTTTTACTTGGCTTCAAGTTACTCTCTAGCACTCTTTCACTTCAACTTGGACATTCCTTAGCATTTCTTGTAAGTCAGGTCTAGGGGTAATGAACTTCCACTTTTGTTTGTCTGGGAATATTTTAATTTCTCCCTCATTTCTGAAGGACAGTTTTGCCAGATATAAAATTCTTGGTTAACAGTTTTTTTTCTTCAATACTTTACATACATCATCCCACTGTCTTCTGGTCTGCAAGGTTTTTGCTGAGAAATCCACTGACGGCCTTATTGGGGCTCCCTTGTACATGATGAGTCACTTTCCTCCTGCTGTTTTCCAGATTCTACCTTTGTCTTTCAACAGTTTGATTATAATTTGTCTTGATGTAGGAGTCTTGGATTTATCCCACATGAAGTATGTTGAGCTTCCTGGATTTGTATATGCATGTTATTCCTGAAACTTGAGAAGTTTATTATTTATTCAAATAATCTATTTCTTCAGAAGAATTTCTCTTTTCTCCTTCTCCCATGATGCATATATTGCTGCACTTGATAGTGTCTTATAAGTCCCTTAGGTTCTGTTGACTTTTCTTTTTTCCTTTTGTACCTCAGGCTCCATTTTTTCAAATGACCTGTCTTTAAGTTCATTGATTCTTTCCTCTGCCTGTTCAAGTGTATTCTTGAACCCCTCTAGTAAAATTTTTATTTTGTTCATATTATTGCTTTCCCAATTTCCTTTAGTTCTTTGAGTCTGGCTTCCTTCAGCTCTTTGAGCATATTTACAACAGTTATTTTAAAGTCTTTGTCTATTAAGTCTGATGCATGTGTTTCTTCAGGGGCTGTTTCTGGAAATTTATTTTGTTCTTTTGAAAGTGCCATGTTACTTCCCTGGTGGTCCAGTGGTTAAGAATGTGCATTTCAGCAAGCCTGGCATCTCACATTAAAATGGGAATAATTATGTTGTCTCTTGAGGATACAGATGCCTCTGTAAGCCCCTCATATGAAGCTGTCTAGTGTCATATCAAACCACAGGGGTTGGGTGATGGAGTTAGATGTGGGAGAACAAAAAGATAAGTATGATCTTGCTTCATAATTGCCACTTCTGGGCCATTACTCATTTAAACTTAAGCAAAAAACCATTCACAAGGCATTCAATTATACCAGTCTCTCCTCAAAACAGTTATCTTCCAAGATACTAGTCATTTCCTCACATTCAAGAATTTTTGCTCTTCCTTTCACAACAGTCTCTCTAAATGCTCCTAAACCTACCACCATTCTAGGAGAATTGCTCTAGTCTTGGAGTTTTTTGAATTCCTCAATCTCATTCCAGCTACCCAATTTTATGACTCATTATGAAGACAGAAGATCCTAAACATCAATATTTACTCATTGACAATAACCTATCCTTTGAACTCTCACATTCTTCTACTCCCTCTAGATCTGTTCTCTCACTTCATGAACACTTCAGTCATAAACCCTCTTTTTGTTCTTAGTCTGTTCGATTCCTCCTAGATTAGCTTCTTTCTGATTTTAGCTTATATCTCAAAGCACATAATTTCAATTGCTTTAGTATGCACTTTCTGGCCACCTAACCAGAAATTCTTCTACTCTTAACTCTACAATCTCTTAATCCTGGATTTGACCACCCACTTGTTCTACTTCTATGTCAAGAAACTTGCTGAAAAAATAACCAGCAAACATGGATTGACACCACCAAAAATTCATGGTAAAGGCTGGATGCAAAATTTTTCTTCTTTCTTTTCTTTTTTTTCTTTTGCGGTACGTGGGCCTCTCACTGTTGTGGCCTCTCCTGTCGCAGAGCACAGGCTCTGGACACGCAGGCTCAGTGGCCATGGATCACGGGCCTCGCTGCTCTGCGGCATGTGGGATCTTCCCGGACTGGGGCACAAACCCGCGTCCCCTGCATCGGCAGGCGGACTCTCAACCACTGAGCTACCAGGGAAGCCCCTTCTTTCTTTTCTTAACTGAAGCTTTCAAGTTTTTATTACCACTTTCAGAATATCCTAAAATCATTTCACTCAGTAGATGACCTTATCTTGTATTTCACAGGAAAAAAATGGACTCTCATATGATAACTCTACTATTTTTTGTTTATTTGACTTTTTAAATTGAATAAATTTGACATGTAACATTTTGTAAGTTTAAGGTGTACAGTGTGTTACTTTGATACATTTATATATTGTAATAGGATTGTTGTAGTCATATTTACCACATTAAATAATTATAGTACAATATTATTATCTATATTCGTTATACTGTGCATTGGCTCTCCATGGCTTATTTACTACTTGTTACAAATTTAAACACCATCAGTCTTATCTGCCCCCCTCCAATTCCTTAGTAACCACCATCTTACCCTGTTTTTTACAGGTTTGACTTTTTTTGGATTCCAGATATAAGTGATTCATGATAACCCTTTTAACTTCCTGCCACCTCCACCTCTTATCTGCAAACTTATTTTCATTTGCAACTATTTCTCTCTCTTGTTCCCTCCAATTCTTAGAGGAATGGGTGTTTCTCCTCTTGTTCATAGTAAATTCCTTAACCTATTTCTGAATCTCCAGCGACCAACTGGTTTTCATTATTTTCTTCCTCTTACCCTCCTGTCCTTCATATATTCCTTCACCCCATACATATAACTCAGAAATGTTATAAACATTCAAGGCTATGATGAAATCTGTTGTTCTATAACCTATATCTATAATCTCCAATTCAGAACTCTACCTAGGCTTTTAGGTCCATATTTGCAACCATCCATTGGACATTTTCACCTGCATGTCCCATAGGTAACCAAACCTAATAACTAAAATCTAATTATACATCTTATTTCCCAGTCCCTTAAATCTGAACCTTCTTCTCCATTCTTGGTTTCAGCTCATCAGCACCATGATTAATCCAGTCTTCTCTTCCAGATACATGGGTATCATCTTAGAATCTACGCCATCACCCTCAGAAGTGGCCTACATTCAGATGCCACCTGCTTTTCATTCTATCTCCTAAATAAATCTTAGATTTCTTCCCAAATTTGTTCCCAATGCTTAATTTAAGTCCTCATTTTGATCGCTTGAAATGACTGCATTCACTCTTTCTTTCGTAAATTGAAGCATATGTACATATGTATTTAATATATATATTAATAGAAATATAATTACATATATATTATATATATTAAATGCAACTTGATGGTTGCCACTTATTTTTATATTCCTGGATCTTAGACCATTGCTTAGCATCAATATATGTTTGTTGAGTGAATTCCAGACTATTCTCTATCCTATTTATCCTCTATCCCACTGTCAGGAAGACTTTTCTAAAGCATATATTAAATCCTTCAATAAATTTTGAATGAATAAGAATACAGTACAAACTACATAGTCATAATCATCGAGATAGGGCTCTAATCTACCTTCACAGCTTCTTTTCCTATTCTGCCCTATAGTTCCTTTTGGAGCCATAGGATCACCTTATGGTACATAAAACATACCATATATTCCCTCACTTCCAAGATTTTATTATATACTACTCTCTCTCTGCTTGCAGGCTCCATCTTCCCTAATTTACCCAACTCCTCCTAATCTTAGCTAAAGGGTTGGGCTTAGTAGTGGGTTTATGACCTGATCTTTCCAGACTGAGACAGATGCCTCTTCTCTGTGCGCACATATTATCCTGCACAGATCTCTACTGTAGCACTTAGTATGCTATGGTAATAACTTGATCTTCCTTTTTTACTTATTGAAAGTTCCTTAAGGACATAAACTATATTTTATTTCAGTATTCTCAGAACCTCATTAAGGACCCAGTACACAGCAGACACTCAATAATGTTTCTTAAATAAATCAGAATATTTAGAGTTTAACATATAAGAATATATAGTATACATTTTTTCTTCCCCTATTCTTGAGAAATGTAAAACAATATTTCCCTTTCCCCTCTTTAAGATAATTGCTACTGTGAGTGAAGGTTTCTTCCATGGCAGATAAGAGATTAAATTGCAAAAGTTTTCAATTGCTTACCACTGGCCAGTGTAGAAAGAGGAGGAGACAGAGAAATTCCTGTGTCTGCCTTAACCCAAGAATATCTCAATACTCCTTTTCCCTAATTCTGTGTTTCCTAACTTTCCTAGAACAAGTACAGCATTGTTGAAGTTTCTTAATGAACCTAATGGGAAAATAAGAAGAATAAAAGCTGGGAGTTTTTGTTTTGTTTTTTAAAAAGTGATTATGCCTTATACATGAACTGGAAAGGAAAAGAAATCCAAACTTCATTTCAATAATTGAGAAAGTGCCTGTCATTATCCCATCTCTGTTTCTCTTATGCACCCCTAATGAAGGCCTCTAGCCCATTAAGTTTACCTATATAACTGTGAGTATTCTTTTGTAAATCAAAAGGAGAATCACAAAGAATAATGATAATTTCTGAGGAATGCAGTGAAGTATGTATAACAGCTAGTTTTATAGTAGATGTATCAAACGGGAAGGAGGAAGGGAATTGTGTAGTTCCTATATTTATGGAAGAAACTAAGAACCGCATGGCTGGCATATTTCTTAGACTTCAGAATTTCACAGGCTAGTAAATTTTTTTTTTTAATTGAGGGAACCAACGTAAGATCCTCCACTTTCAACTGCCTGTGCGGGAATAATTTAACATAGCAGGCCTTACGCTGTTTATCTTCAGAAACGCCTATTTGCAAGGCTGGCCCTTGACAGCATCTGGGAACTTGATTTTTGAAAACATTTAAGTGATAAGATTCTAAATGATGTGCCAGCCTACTTAGACTGTACCATGAGATTTATGGTGAATAACTACTTTCCTTCTGAGAATCTGAAATTTTGGTTGACAGAGGGTGCCTATGTAACCAGCCCTTAAAAAAAACCCAAGCTCTTGAGTCTCAAATGGAGTTCCCCATACCAAAACACTGCAAGTGTGTTGAGTGAATTTTTGAAGATGGAGAGAGGGTGCACTCTGTGTGACCTCTCACAGGAGGGAAAAAGTGTAGGAAGCCTGCACACAGATTCCTCTAGACTCCACCTGATGTCTTTTTCCATTAGTGATCTGGCTGTGTATCTTTACAATGTCTCTGTAATAAATCTTAGCTCTGAGTATGACAGTATACTAAGTCCTGTGAGTCCTTCTAGAGAATCGCAGAATGTGTGGGTGGTACTGGGGACCCCCAAAACACTAAGTAATGATATTAAACAAGCAAACAAAAAACTCTATGATCATCATTCAATGAATATATATGTTAACAAAATTTTGCTCTTTATTCTGACAGTACAGAAACATGGAAACAGTATCAGAATAAAGGACAGAATTTTAAATGGAATAAATTTAGCATTGTAAGAAGTTCATGACATTATTCTCATTTTTCTCATTTTGCTGTAACCAGTGAAAACCTTATAATGGTCCAATAACAGACATGTGCCTGGTAACTACTAGACCAAGTAATATTTGCCTGGGTATACCTTTCTTCCAATTTACTTTCTTTTGAAACTGGAAGCACTAAGCAGAAGCTTTATGTGTAGAGGAGTAATTTTTAAAAGCTGAACATTCTGGTAAGTCACTAAAGATTTCACTGAAATAGTTGATTTCTAACTGTTACATTTAAAGAATGGAAGACTATTATAAATTAATAACAAATTTAGTTCCAGGATATTTTAAGATTTGTACAGTCCTCTCACCAGCCAAATAACAATGTAAAAAAAAAACCAAAAAATAAAACTAGCTGAGATAGTAATACTTCTGACTTTCAGTTTGTCATTTTATTTAAAAATTATTTATGGAAGGTAACATTCTTATCTTTCCTTAAAACAATCACCTTAAAATGAATTCTTCCCACAGGTCACAATGTTTTAAAAAAAGATAGCAAATAAAAATCTCAAATTTCATCCATTAATATATTACTGTGTTTTAGTTCTTCAAGGCACTTTTAAACAATATAATATTTTCCATTGCACAAGACTCAAATTCCATTTACCAGGGTAAATAACTTTCAAAACCAAAACCACATACCTTTTGCTGTAGTTCTTTTACTGCTGAATCTCTATCCATGCATGCCTGTCGAAAGGCTTCATAAGCTTTATTGAGTTGCTCGCCAATGTTTTTGTCCATTCCTCTCTGTCCTGTAGCATCACTATAAATGATGGAGTAAATGACAGGTCTGGAAAATAATTGAAAAATTTAGATAGCTATTAAGTTATATAAATCTCATTTAAAAAATATACCTCAAAGACAGTTCTATATGGTTTATCATGAACATTATAGCACCAAGTACTATAAAGTTTTATAAAGGCAAAAAAGCCTCATTTAAAATCCTGATCAGAAATATTGTGAAACCTTAACTTCTACAATTTTTAAATATTCTTTATGAATGTTTAAGGAGCAATTAGGGTTCCAGTTCATAAAGACGCTACTTTGCAAATGGTATTCTATAAATGCAAGCTAAAAATGGAAAAATATAAAAAGCCATTTGTTATTAATCTTTATTACAGAAATGCACAACAGGATTAGCAATGTGAGAAGGGACTTCTTTTTACTAAAGGGACAGTTACTCCCACTTACAAGGTAAATGCTTGCTACACTGAAATTAGAGCAAAATTAAGTAGATAAATGTTTGTGGATGGAGTTCACACTGTTGTTATCACAGTGCAATTAAAATGTGTGAAAATGCTCTTATTTTAGCACAAAATCTAGGGAGAGCTGCCATTGGACTCTACATTAAAAAAGAAAAATCACATCCCATCAGGCCTACCCCTATGCTCTATTAGTTTGCCAACTTTTTTGCTATTTCTGAACTACAGGTGATTTACTCAGTGGAGGTAATTGACTTTTATCATCTCAACTTGCATAACATCTCTAACGACATTCCCTGACTCTGAGCAGAGGGTCATCTAATGACTGATTCTTCCTGTCAAGCTGTAAAAACCACACCACAGAGCCTTTCTCTTAATCCTCTGAAAGCCACAGAGTAGACAAAGTTCTCTATCAGTCATAGGGGATTTTGGGGGTACCAAATTATTTCACTCCCTTATGATTAGAAATCCTTCATAACAGTCTCTAACCTTTTATAACACCTTTATTTTTATCTTTGGGTATACATGCTTTAAAAAACTTTCAGTATTTTCCATTAAGATGTTCATATAACATAAATTCAACATTCTAAAGTATACACTTCTGTGGTTTTCAGTATATTCACAATGTTGTGTAACCATCATCAATATCTAATCACAGAACATTTTTATCACCTCAGAAAGAAACCCTGTGCCTATTAGCAGTTAGTCCCAATTCACACCTCCACTCTATCCCCTGACAACCACTAATCTACTTTCTGACTCTATGGATTTGCCTACTTTGGACGTTTGGAGTCATAAAATACATGGCCTTTGTGTCTGGCTTTTTTCATGTAGCATAAAATTTCCAACCTTTACCCATGTTGTAGCATCTAACAGTAGTTCATTGCTTTTTATGTCTGAATAATATTTCATTTTATGAATATACTATATTTTGTTTATTCATTTCTCAGTTAATGGACATTTGGGTTGTTTCCACTTTTTGGTTATTTTGAATAAAGCTACAATTTGTGTATACATATCTGTGTGAACATATGTTTTTAATCTCTTAGATATATGCCTGGGAGCAGAATTCCTGGGTCAGATGACAATTATGTCTAACTTTTTGAGGAACTGCCACAAAAGTTCCAGATGTTTCTACAGAAGCTGTACCATTTTATATTTCCACTAGCAACGTACAAGAGTTCCAATTTCTCCACATCTTCACCAACAATTGTTGTCCATTTAAAAATTATACGCTAGTATCCTAGTGGGTATGAAGTGATACCTCATCACAGTTTTGATGTTGAGCATCTTTACAGTGCTTATTGGTCATTTGTATATCTTCTTTGGAGAAATGTCTAGTAAAGTGCTTTACCCACTTTTCATATATATATACATATATATATAATTTGTAATATTTTCTCCCATTCTATAGATTATCTTTTCATTTCTTTGATAGTGCCCTTTGACAAAGTTTTTAGTTTGATGAAGTCCAATTTATCTATTTGTTTTTGTTCTTGTGCTTTTCATATCATATCTAAGAAACCACTGCCTAACCCAAGATCACATGGATTTTCACCTGCATTTCCTTTTAGAAATTTTATAATTTTAGCTTTTACATTTAGATCTTTGATCCATATTGAGTTAATCTGTATAATATGGTATGAGGTAGGGCTCCAGATTGATTCCCCTGCATGTGGTTAGCCAGTTGTCCTGGTATCATTTGTTGAAAAGGTTATTCTTTTCCCACTGAATGCCCTTGGCAGCCTTGTTGAAAATCAGTTGACCATAAATCACAAAGCCCTTTTAAATACCTAGGTAATATTTCAGCCAGTCTTTCATTTTAAGATACTAAATACACTCCTAAGTTATTTTCTAGGCTTGATAAAAACAATTTCAAGGATTTTATTATGGGGATTACAGTGTCTTTACCTTGTGAAGCAATGAAAGAATGATATATTTTTTAGGCATTCCACTTGAAATTTGTTTTTACTGCTACCTCTGATAGATGGAAAAGATGAAATACTGTTAGGATAATTAACATTGCCAGGATCTCTGACATACCATAGACACTACGGAAACATGAGTAATTAGCATGAACAAAAGCATCACTTTGAGTATTTATTTAGATACTATTATCATTCAAAAAATTGATTTAGGGTGGCTTAAAAAAACACACAAGATTAAAAATAAGTATATAAGCAGGAAAAGAAAAATAAGGGTAGGTAGCTACAGGGACTATAGTATACTGTAATATGCTCATGCAGAAATCAGATGATTTAAGTAGCTAAGTGGCTAAGTTGTCTATCACTGTCTTAATAAGCTGCATATGTCATAACAAACTGTCAATGTAAACCACACCTATATTTATCTGGGACAAACAAGAGGCTTGAATTGGGAACCCATCTAGTTTCTTGTTTTGTTCTATCACTGACTGACCCTGTGAGCTTAGTTCAGGGCCACTAAATCTTTTTGGACTCAAGTTTCTATCTCTTCAAAACAAAAAAGATGTCTGGATTCAATTTCTAAGAAACTTCTTTGTTCTACAGTTCTTGAGTCTGTGAATCTAAAAATGCATGTCTGTTCCATCAAGAAGGTGCATTCTTGCTTTTAAAAATGTAAATACAGTACTAAAAACAGCTGCATCATATGCAAGTAAATCATGTGCAGCCTTCATTTCAGTTCCTTGAATTAGATCACACAAATGTCACTAGGAAGAGTTACTGAGTGAATTCCACATGGATGCATCCTATTTCCTGAAATAAGAATGTATGCTGGGGAGATATGATTCAGGTCAATACAACTAAATAAATGATACATTTAATTCCTATCTCACAAGCAAGAAGAAAATTGGGTGTTAGATCAGTGACACTGACCAGAGAAAAAGGAAACAGTCTCTGGGAACCAGCTAATTAAATTGGACAGATTTCAAATATTAACACCCTGAACTTTAAAGCCACTTGTTCCTCTATTTTTTAAAGCATTTGTTAAGTGTAAAATTAATTTCACAATCTAAGAGGCAGTCACAATTCAATCACATTTTGGTATGCCTTCTGCAAAACTCGCCAGGCTCCAGGGAAATGGTTTTATTTATAATAAACATGCTCAAACTCAAATCAAATGGCCGCTTTCATCCCCGAAACCCAGGAGGTCCAAGCTAGAGCCAGCTCTGCCTTGGAAACGTTCTTCTAGCTATGGCTTCACTCTTTTAAATGTATTTTAAGGAAAGCCTTCCGTGGTAATTTCTTTATTTCTGGGTTTGGTTTACTGGTTTCCTCATACCACACAAGGAAAAACTTAACTCACTGATGCCCAAGACAGTATAGCTGGGTGGGCAGAATACAAAGCATCCCACCCCCAGGGTAATCCTGGCTTCAAGATAGTCCTGTCACACCCACCTCTATTCCTCTGACAGAAGTTCCTTTTTTCCTTTGGGTTGTTCCTGTAAGATGGAAAATGGAGGGTGGCAAGTTCCAATTCTGCCTCCCAGGTCCAGCAGAAAATCCCTGGGCATCAGGCTGCTTCCTCTTTCATTGATCCTTGGTTCATAATGAAACTGTTCTAGGATAGGAGAATCAGCCTGCATGAGGGCAATAATTTTATTTTCCCTTGGTAAAATTTCCCAGCTCCAACAAAGGTGTGTCAACTACTAGGGCCAAATTTTGATTTCAGTAAAATATATACCATTATGATTCAATTAAATTAGAAAAACTGAAGTACTTGTTTGCTTAATACATGTAAGCCACTATGTGGGATGCAGCAAGGGGCTTTAGGGATAGTGCCACCTTAATGTTGTGTTCCTTTTACAAAGTTTTTCACCAGCTCTTCATTTCCTGTTACTCGTATTCCAATCTGACTGATAAGGCTCAGAGGAGTTAAATGACCTGCATACAGCTACAAAGCTATAAGCAAGTGACTGGGACTAAATCTTTGAAACTCTTAGTTCAAGGATTGTTTATTAAAGCCAGCTGCAAAGTATTCTCCTAGAATGCCATGATGGATATTTCATTCCATAAAACATTTACTGAGTGCCAACAAAAAACAAAGCCTGGGCTGGGCGCCACTGATGTAGTGAAAACAAAACAGACATGAAACCTACCCTGACAAAGGCACCATTAGCTGTAACTTAAAGAATATATATGAGTACCTGGAGATATTTAAAGGCTAGAGTTTGGAAAGGAAAGTGCTCACATCTATTTACAAGGTTTAGGAAAGGCTTTAAGAGGTAGATGGCATTTGACTTGGGTTTTGAATTATGGGTAGGAATGACCTCACCCATTCCTTTTATTTGACTGTCAAATAGCAGTCATCCTTTCTAAAACAGGTTCCTGACAGCTATAAAGATGTTTTTTTGTGCTAGATAATATCCATTCTTCACTAAAACAGCCCAGGATTACATACATTTCTTATGCACTGTTCAGTTTGAATTTCCGGATCAGGACAACTCTGCAAACCTGAGACAATTCTTAAGTATAACAATTATGGTTACTTATAGAAGTGATTAATTAGGCTACTGGCTTGTCCATGATGCTTGAAAAGAAGCAAGGTTAGTGATGAAATAAAGGACAAGTCCTATATCTGCTCTGGACCTCAATTTTTCCTTGCTTTTAAAATGAAGGGGTTACAAGACATAATCTCCTTCAATTTTATGATTAGACAGCATTTCTAAACAAATACAGAGTACAGAAGCTTTTGCTTGGCAAATATAGTGATTTATTTTTCCTCATAAATGATATCATAGATTTAAAAGTTACAAGCCAGTTGATATGGTAATTCATTTAAAGATAGTGAGAAGTATGGAATAAAGTTATATGGGATGTCCTAGAAGAGATATGATACTGTGAAAATATGTGATATGAAAATACATGATGTAACACTGTGAAAATTAATGACTTTATTTATTTAGTAACAATTATATAGTCACTCCTAACACTTTACTAGGTAGAATGAAAAAAAGTACAGGCTTTGAATTTAGATCTCAGATCTGCAGTTTTCTAGCCATTTACCTGGCTTCTCTGAGTATTAGTTTTCTTATACATAGTTTGTAGGTTTATTGTGAAGATTGAGATCATATATGAAGCAATATCTGTTAACTGTTCCTCAATATCCATTCTCTCCTCTTCTAGTATTCCTGATTTTTAGCTGATGTGGTCATGTGACTGTGTTCTGGTCATCGGCAAGTAAGTGTAACTTCCAAGACAAGCTCTCTTCTTTTTCCCTTTCCCAGTTGGATGGAATATTGTGGTTAGTCACCTGAAACACTGTGGTGAGGGCAACACTTCCAGGATGGTGGAACAAGGAGATGTGGAACAACAAGAATGAAGATGCCCAGGTCCTTGACACTGTGGAGCTGCCAGATCAGCTCTGGACATCTTATACTTTGAATTGTAATACATGAGAGAAATAAAATATCTGTCTTATTTGTTTAAGCCACTGTCTTTGGGGGTCTCTTAAGAGAGGAGCTGAGCTGTATCCTAACTGGTACAATATTCAAGACTGGTTCAGTGCTGAACACACAGTAGGTTCTCCTTTTTCCATGGGAAAGAGACAAACTCATAGTCTTTGCCTTATAAGCTCTAATTAGAGCTTATAATTTAGTAAGGCAGAAACACATGGAAATGATTAACCATATTAGCAGGTCAATTATAAATGTGTAAAAATGTATAAGCGTATCTTGATAGGTATCTGGGAAACACAGGTAGAAGCATTTGTAGGAACTGACCCAAAGGATCACTCAAGATTTGTACATTTCACTGTATTTAAGTTTTATCTCAAAAGAAGAAGAAAAGAAAGAACTGTTAAATAAAGAGTATAAGCAGGAAAAAGGCTCAATAGAAGGAACAATTAACATGAGAGGAACTGTGGAAGGCTTCACAGAGGATTTGACACTTATACTGGGGCCTGAAATATGAGAAGGATTGCAACAAGTAGAGAATGAGAGGGGAAAGAACATTCACTCTGAAAGAGCAGAGGCTCTGAGAAATCACTAGGATAGTGCATTTAGGGACTGGTGGTGAGTATTGTATTTATGAAAGTAAGGTGTATGTACAGACAGGATAGAGAGGTCAGGGTGCTAAGACAGGTGCATAGTCAGGGCCACCATGTGTGATTGTGCTGCACTGAAAGAACCCTCTGGGTACCATTCATGTAGACCATAACTGGAAAGAGTTACACCCTAGAGTTACAGAGTGCACTAACTACATAAACTATACACAGCAGATTTAGATACGGCCAGATTGCAGTAGACCTTGAATGTCACTCTAAGAAATTTAGACTTCAACTTGCTAACATTAAGGAATAATGGAGGATTGTCAAGCAGGAGATGGCTATGTTTTAGAAAGATTAACTGGATACCAGCAGGGAATATAAACTAATGCGGGAGACAAAGTGAGGATATCCATAAGAAACTACTGCTGTATTCTGGGTGAAAGATGAGGGCTTAAACTAGAGTAGGGAAAATGAAAGATGAATGGATTCAAGAGACATTTTAAAGGTAGAATCAACAGGATTTGTTGGCCAACTGGATCTGGATACCAGCAGGGAATATAAACTAATGAGGGAGACAAAGTGAGGATATCCATAAGAAACTACTGCTGTATTCTGGGTGAAGGATGAGGGCTTAAACTAGAGTAGGGAAAATGAAAGATGAATGGATTCAAGAGACATTTTAAAGGTAGAATCAACAGGATTTGTTGGCCAACTGGATCTGGATACCAGCAGGGAATATAAACTAATGAGGGAGACAAAGTGAGGATATCCATAAGAAACTACTGCTGTATTCTGGGTGAAAGATGAGGGCTTAAACTAGAGTAGGGAAAATGAAAGATGAATGGATTCAAGAGACATTTTAAAGGTAGAATCAACAGGATTTGTTGGCCAACTGGATGTGTACAACAGACAAAAAGGAAGCATTCAGGGCCCAGCAATTCTGAATCAGTTGGCCTGGGAAGAAGTCCTATAATCTATATTTTAATAAGTAAAGTAACCAGGTTATTTTGTTAAAGATAGTTCACCAGCCATATTTTTCAAAAATTAGGCAAACAGTGATGCTAGTCAGCCACAGAGAAACAGGAAGAAATACTGAGGGGGAGAGGAGAGGATATTGAATTCAATTTTGAACAAAAGTGCTAACAGACATAATTAACAACAGTCAGGAAAAATGTACCAATTGAGTGATAATGAAATCTAAAGGAAGAAATGATGGCTAAGTATGCCTTCCCTCCTGCTTATATTCTTAAAGTTTTTAATGTCCTCTGATACTGGCTGACAGTCAACCAGGCCAAAATCTTTTTACCAAAAAAGAAACAAACAAACAAAACCCTTACATTTTTTAAAAGAAAACAGTGGAGAGAGAAAGAAGCAATACTTGTTATTGTACCACTTTGTGTCACAAGATGCACACTTTTTTTCTCCCAAATATAAACCAAAAAAGAGGATAGGCCCACTGGACAATGTCAGAAGGAAAACTAGGATATGCATAAAATAGTAAGGCATTTTAGTATAAGTCTGTTACCTTATATGAAGAGATTATTTGCCAAACAGGTAGGAATGTTATCTAACGTTCTATTCTGTTAACCTTTATACAGTGTTAAATAACAAGAAAAGTAACTTTCTGGTAGAGTGTTCGAATGTGTTATTTTTCTTAAGTCTCTCTCTTCTACTCTACCAAATTTATGATAATGAAATAGTGTTATTAATGATCTTTCACAAGAGTGGAACGTTTGTACCTATCTTCTGGCTTTAATTTAAAAAGTGTGAAAAAATATTTTCAGTAATCTTAAAAAGGTCCCCCCAACCAGAAGAGATGACACAGGTTGCACCAGATTCATAAAGGGCAAAGTTGTTTTTGAAAAAGAAGTAGTTAAAATCTCATGAGTTAACAGATTAGGGGCCCCTCCAGCATCTCTGAGTCAGTTACTAAATCATAACCACTACGAAAGGAGAGAGCTCTTCTATGAAAAGAGAATGAAACTTCGGGAGACAGAGGACCTTTTCACAAAAAGGCCTATTTTCTCTTAAATCGCAGTTGAAATTGCTGAGCAGTCACTTAGCCTTGAGAATATTACCAATGATAAATGGGAACAGGCAAAAGCCTACATAATTATAAGCTGTACTCTGTGCTCTTAATTACTAGCACAGAACTCTACGGCTCTTCATACCCCTGCTTTTAATTTCCCTGAGGACACCTACAGGCTGCTGGGCAAATGTTTGCAAGTCACAACTTGTCTTATTAGAAGTAACTGAGAGAACTCCAGTGAGAAAATAAATAAGGTTTCAGAGATATCCAGATCTCCATTCCTAGTCATTCCCAAGATGTTTAGGTTGTGACTTTAAATGTATAATATGATAAAAGTTTAAAACCAGATAGAATATTTTTATACCATGCAACACACTTCCTTACTCCTACTGTTGAATACTCCTGAAGACAGGACTAAAAATCCCTGGGTAGCCTGACAAACCAACTTCTCAAACCTGCCTCTGTGCCAAAATTACCCAAATCTCTACTCTTTTCAGGGCCACTCCAGTTTTCCTCAAATGTGAATATTCAGATCTAGTTAAGTCCCAACACTTGTTATGCTACCCTACTGCGGAGGAACAAGAGTTTATTAAAAAATTTGATTCTCTGTTTCACTTCCTTTTGCATCTGGATAAAATAAAAAGATGCTATAAAATAAAGATTCCAAATCTTATTTTTAACTGAGACCACATCTTGTGTAAAATGTGTTAATTTCTCTCTTAATACAAGTCAGAGAATCAAAATTAAAAAGCCTAGTCAACCAAAGATAAAATCACAGTTGAAGTGCAGAAAACATGTCCAGTCTAGATATGCTTGTTGATGGGCGAGAGTGAATAAGCTGTAACCCTCTGTGGCCCTCAGTTCCCTCGCCCCAGTTTAGAATGTCTGGGGTACAGCAAGCTGTAGGACATGGGTTCCCAACCTGTCAGTACGTTAGAATAATCCAGGGCAGTTTCAAAAAACAGATCAGCCATCCCTCTCCAAGACTTCTTGGATCATAATTTTTTTTGGTGGGGGGGGGGCGGTGAGGGGAGGAAGAGGGAGAAGCAAGTGTGAGAGATTTAGAATCACTGCCATAGGGGATCGAGCCGTAAGTGGGAAAGCACTGTACTCTGTAAAACACTACACAAATATGCACCAAGGCAGGGAAATAGGCTTTCATAAAGTGGCCTTTTGTTCCACAGTGATCTGCTTTATGAACTGTTCCAAAAGAAGTGTATAGAATTGAGATAGCAGTTGCTAAGTTAGATGTTCTTTAAAAAAAAAAAAAAAAAAAAAAAAAAGGTATTTTGATACTTTGGCAGATGGTCCAGAGCAACAGCGCTCTTGTTGATCTTGGTTCCATGAAATTTCCACAATTCATCAGTCTATGTGACAACTGTTTTCTCTATTAATGGAAGAGACACCATTAATGGCATTTGCACTGAAGTTATGCTGAAAGAGAATTCTGAGTGTGACCAGAGCTCTTCTCCCACCAAGCAGTCCTTATAACTTGATTCTACCCCTACCAATACTCTAAATCATCTCAATTCTATTTAAATTCTCTAACTATCTACAGATAGTTTAGAAAGGACATAGATCCCAGTGCCATGCCTTCAATCTGAATAGGCACACAGCTATGAACCAGAAGGACAATCTTCGTCTTATAATTGAATGGGAAGCTTCCCAACAGTGGTGGTGGTTCCCTATTTCCTCCTGGGAAACATTAGGGACAAGGGTAGAGACTGACACCTGCTGAGGTAAAAATTGCTTGCTGCTTTATATAAACTACCTTATTTTAATGTTCCCTTTCCAGATAAGGAAACTGAGCTTCAAAAGGTTAAATACGTTGCCTGAGGTCAACGAATTAGAAAATGGAAGACCCAGATAAATCCAGGTCTCTTTGATGTGAAAGTCCAACATCCTAGCTCTTTTCACCCTAATTTAGTTTTTATTTTATTTTTAATCAAAGCATAACACATCTACATTTTAATGAGTAAAATAACTTTATAAGGTTTAAGAAAAACAGTAGTACCTTACTCTTCTCCCTTCCCATTTCCTGCTTCACCTTGGCAACAATTTTCAGCTCTTTTGGTTGATTTCTCTTTTTTTTTAAAATAAATTTATTTTTATTTTATTTTTAATTTTTGGCTGCGTCAGCTCTTCGTTGCTGCACGCGGGCTTTCTCCAGTTGCAGCGAGCAGGGGCTACTCTTCGTTGCGGTGCACGGGCTTCTCATTGCAGGGGCTTCTCTTGTTGGGGAGCAAGGGCTCTAGGCGTGTGGGCTAAGGGCCCAGCCGCTCCGCGGCATGTGGGATCTTCCCAGACCGGGGCACGAACCTGTGTCCCCTGCATCGGCAGGCGGACTCTCAACCACTGCGCCACCAGGGAAGCCCAGGGAGACGGATTCTTAACCACTGCACCACCAGCGAAGTCCCTTTTGGTTGATTCTTTTTGGTATTATCTCTGTATCTCTAAATAACACGCTAATATTGCCACTACTGATTTTTCAGTTTTACTTGTCTTCCCACTATGCAAAATAAGGATTCAGCTCTCTTTAAAATCTCCCCTCCCTTTATATCCTCCCCATTCTCCTCATATAGTTATATCCTATTTTTTGGTTAGATTTGCATTCTACTTTAACTTGCTTATGACTACGTAATGCTATTCACTGCTGAGCCATATAATATACTACGGTTCCTTTTCCTTTCCTGAAAAACATTTTTCCTGAAAAAACTTCTTGTTTTATTTCTTATTATCATTACTACAACTCCTCAATCCATTGAGACACTTCAATTATTCTATCAATTTCACCTACTTAGAAGAATCTCTCCTTGAGCTTTCTGACTTGCTCAAGTCTAGATTTGTTGATTTCTATGTCTAGAGGAAAGCCTTCATCTTGAGACCTTCTTTCAACTTGAATTTGATGATTCCCTTTATTCACCTCTCTCTCTAGCTGAATCCCTCATTTTCAGTATCCCAAATCTTCATCCTTCTTGTTTTACTCCCCAATTTGGTGGAGTAAACCCTCTAGTAGCTTCCTGATAAAGTGCCTGCAAAGTAAATTTTTTGAGACCCTGCATAACTGAAAATATCTTACCCTCAGATTTAACTGATAGTTTGCCAGGTTAAGAGTTCTAGGTTGGAAGTAATTTTTCCTCAGAATTTTGTAAGTTTTACTAAGCTCCCTTTTATTTTTGTTGAAGTGCAGAGCCATTTTGATTTCTGATCTTGTACTTAACCCATGTGGAAGTTCACCCTTCAGTTCTTGCAAATTTTCTTGAATAATTTTTTGGGCAATTTCATTCCTTCTGTGTCCCCTTCTGGGACTCCTACTAACTGGATGTTAAATTTTCTGAAGTGGTACTCTAACTCCTCTCACCCTCCTCTTCTTTATTTGTTTGTTTATTTATTTATTTTTAGCTGCATTGGGTCTTCGTTGCTGCGCGCGGGCTTTCTCTAGCTGTGGCGAGCGGGGGCTACTCTTCGTTGAGGTGCACGGGCTTCTCATTGTGGTGGCTTCTCTTGTTGTGGAGCATGGGCTCTAGGTGCTCAGGCTTCAGTAGTTGTGGCATGCGGGCTCAGGAGTTGTGGCTCATGGGCTCTAGAGCACAGGCTCAGTAGTGTGGTGCATGGGCTTAGTTGCTCTTTCGTCTTATAATTGAATGGGAAGCTTCCCAACAGTGGTGGTGGTTCCCTATTTCCTCCTGGGAAACATTAGGGACAAGGGTAGAGACTGACACCTGCTGAGGTAAAAATTGCTTGCTGCTTTATATAAACTACCTTATTTTAATGTTCCCTTTCCAGATAAGGAAACTGAGCTTCAAAAGGTTAAATACGTTGCCTGAGGTCAACGAATTAGAAAATGGAAGACCCAGATAAATCCAGGTCTCTTTGATGTGAAAGTCCAACATCCTAGCTCTTTTCACCCTAATTTAGTTTTTATTTTATTTTTAATCAAAGCATAACACATCTACATTTTAATGAGTAAAATAACTTTATAAGGTTTAAGAAAAACAGTAGTACCTTACTCTTCTCCCTTCCCATTTCCTGCTTCACCTTGGCAACAATTTTCAGCTCTTTTGGTTGATTTCTCTTTTTTTTTAAAATAAATTTATTTTTATTTTATTTTTAATTTTTGGCTGCGTCAGCTCTTCGTTGCTGCACGCGGGCTTTCTCCAGTTGCAGCGAGCAGGGGCTACTCTTCGTTGCGGTGCACGGGCTTCTCATTGCAGGGGCTTCTCTTGTTGGGGAGCAAGGGCTCTAGGCGTGTGGGCTTCAGTAGTTGTGGCATGTGGGCTCAGTAGTTGTGGCACGCGGGCTCTAGAGCGCAGGCTCAGTAGTTGTGGTGCAAGGGCTTAGTTGCTCCGCGGCATGTGGGATCTTCCCTGACCAGGTCTCGAACCCGTGTCCCCTGCATTGGGAGGCGGATTCTTTTTTTTTTTTTGCGGTACGCGGGCCTCTCACTGTTGTGGCCTCTCCCGTTGTGGAGCACAGTCTCCGGACGCGCAGGCTCAGCGGCCA
>NC_041215.1:67193474-67204280 GCF_002837175.3 Physeter macrocephalus | reverse complement strand
TCTCTCTTTTTTTTTTTTTTTGCGGTATGCAGGCCTCTCACTGTTGTGGCCCCTCCCGTTGCAGAGCACAGGCTCCGGACGCACAGGCCCAGCGGCCATGGCTCACAGGCCCAGCCGCTCCGCGGCATGTGGGATCCTCCCAGGCCGGGGCCCGAACCCGCGTCCCCTGCATCGGCAGGCGGACTCTCAACCACTGCGCCACCAGGGAAGCCCCCCTCCTTCTTTTTAAACAAACATATCTTCCCTTATTTTATAGATAAAAATATCTTAAGCCTGTTGTCTTTGACAACCAGCATTATGATACCAAATGATATCTAACCAATCCTGAATAAAAAGTAATAATCAAAGAAAGTAGTGGTGCTTTTGGAGCTCCACTGAGGCTGTAGGTGTATAAGCCATACAATCGCCCAGTTCAACCAGAGCAGCTCAACTGTGATTAGTTATATACATTGGGATCTCAAGTTTGAAAAGAATCACAGGCCTAAACGTAGATTTCCACAACCTCCACCCCTAAAATGATTTATAAATCTTTAACAAGTCTACTTTTTGTGGACAAGTAGAGACAACTGTGGGTGATTTAGTAAGTAGAAAAAGGTCCTCTGCTGGGTTTCCCCCACTGCTGAGACTATTCTGCTTCTGCGTAAGTGTTCTACCAGGGTTCACACTTGTGGTAAGAGGCCAGTTTAAATCTACAGAAGCTTCAGGATGGGGGAAGGATCACATAGAGTAACTGTGACATCTTCCACTCTGCCCTAGAAAAGAAAGTCACCTGCTTTTCCCAACCCCTCAGGGTATGAATAATAAGAAGAGTTCATATTCTATCTCAGAAAAGTTGCCATCTTAGCAAACGAAGAGGTGAATAAGTGAGATACATCCTTCTTTTCTCTATCTTAGCTCTATGTTTGCCTCCTCACTCACAAAAAGCAACAGAAGCAAAAAGCAGAAAATAAGTCAATAATGTAGTATATACACATAAATAAAATAACATCCTCTGTCTTAGATGGTTAAGGTAAACCTTTAAAGACACTAAAAAGTATGTGTGTTTTCCTTGCTTGAAGAAAGGGAAATGGAAGAGAACTGTCACTCCTGACATTTACTTACGATCATTTCCCACTTTTAAGAGAGTTCCATAACACAAGCAGCCAATTCCCCAAAATGACAGCTTGCACTTCTGTTCTCACTTTCCAGGTTGTAAACTTCGGTTATGGATATACCCATAGCACACTGCACTACACTGTTACTGTGTTCCAATCGGGCAGCTAAAATAATAGAAACTTAAATATCATAGATCCAGCAGTGTCCGAATTTGGATTTTGTATTTTTTTCATAAGCTGGATTGCTAAATGCATCAGGAAAAACAAGGTAAGACAATCCCACTGATCAAACCAAAAGCTCCCCAGACCAGGTTCTCCACTTTGCTGGATGTTAAAACTTGGTGAAACTTTTTGTGCTATCTTCTAAGAGTTAAAAGAAGACTTTACAGCCAAAGACCACACCCAGAGTCTCAGCTTTGCCTCATTTCCTTTTTTATCTCCAGTAGGACCTCTCTCAAACTGTTTATCAAATTCTATGGGTTGAAGTGCAAAACTAAATAGTATTAACACCATAGAGGAAATTAGGCATGTGATGTTCTACCCATCTGAGGTAAACATAAACACTGCATTACTCAGCTTGCTCAGCCCATGTAAGGGGTATCCTCTCTTCTGAGTAGGGGCCATATTAGAATCTGGAGATGGGGGAGGGGGAGTTATCAGTTAAAAACAGCTATTTAATATTAAAAATCTGTTTTCATAAATCATATAAAGAAAGGCTCTACAGAATATTCTTGGATGGGGAAAACTGCATGAGAAAGTTTATATTCAGTATGAGGAGGTGTAAGAGAGGACTTTGTGGGAAGGAAGGGCACATATCTCCTAGGATTTGTGGTATTTTAATGTTTATAAAAAAGGAAATATGGATTTTAAAAGGTTGAAAAACATCGATATCAAGGGAAAGGCATTTCTAGTTTAGGGATAGCAAATATATAAAATCATGAAATTACATTAAAGTAAAAGCCACATATTTATTAACTATAAATAGTAAAACCACTTAAATATCCCATAAGAACAGTTGATTTTCTTCAAGCAATTTAAAATAGTATATTATCTTGAAGGGACCTGAGCCCCTGATTTCTGTCCTTAGAGCAAGTCATTCTCCACAGCAAAATGACCTGAGTGCGTTTATTCTGCTGCTCAAGAGAACAATTCTCCATACCTCATTCTACTGCAAATATCTCAAGCATTCTTATAACTTCAACTGACTATGTAACCATCAAAATGGAACTCATATTATTTTTCTTAGTCCACTCAATTTCCTATAATTCCTTACAGCAATGACTTGAAAGACACACTGTTTTCACTGTTAACGACCTATTTTCAATAGACCCTTCTTTTTCGCAAAGAAAAAGTATTGGTGGTAAGTGAAAGCTATTACAGATCATTGGTGCGCAAACTGTTTACTCTCATAATTTAGTAATGATAATTACCATCATAGAGAGTGTATCTCTGAAGGTAAAAGGAAGAAAACTCAGGTTACTGTCCAGGACATTTCCCCCATGAGACAAATAATTATCATTGTTATTTACTTCCCAAACTTTTTTCTTAAAAAAAGAGTAAGTCTCTTAGGGATGTTTTTCTTGCTTGTACAATACAACAATGTGAATACATTCAACACTACTTAAAAATGGCTAAGGTGGTAAATTTCAGCACAATTAAAAAAAATGTTTTTATAGACTAGGGATTGAAAACCTATAACATATGCATTACTAGGTCCCAAAGGCTTGTTTTCAGTTGCAGAGGCTCTGGTACCACTGCCTGTTCCAATCCTCCTCAACTTTTTTGAACAGCTGTCAAACACTGCATGTAGTTCAAAAGACTCTGTACACTAATTAGTCACCCACCCACAAGGGAGTTCAATACATATTCTCTCTTATCCTTTTCTGAAAATGATTCAGAATCTTGGTCCCGGACCAAAAAGAAATTTGGTTACCTATTCTCGGTAATAGTCTCGTCTTTCCCTCTACCCATGACTGAAAACCAAAGCAGCAAGCATAAGAGATAGCATGGGAGGAATGGCAGCCACAACATAAATCCAACAGAAAATAGAAAATAAAACTTGGCTTGACATAATTAAACACAACCAAGTTGAAACTGAACAGTTAATATTTATTCATGCTTAGAAAGGTGTTAGAAAACAAAAGGATAAATAGTAGGAAGAGCTAATCAGCTAAAGCATAGGAATACAGTTCAACAAAGGTTTGAACTGCACAGGTCTACCTATCCACGGATATTTTCAAGAGTAAATACTACAGTACTATATGATTTGTGGTTGGTTGAATCCCTGGATGTGGAACTGCCAGTATGGTGGAACCACAGATACGGAGGAACCTTGGATACAGAAGGCTGACTGTAAAATATATGCAGGTTTTCAACTGAGCAGAGGGTTGGCATGCCTAACCCCTGTGTTGTTCACGGATCAACTGTAGTTAGAATAGTGAAGTTTTACATCAACAGGCTATCTATTTTTTACCATTTTCTTACAGATAATAGGTATGCTTTTAAAAAACATGCAAATCTTTATTTATTTAGGGCACGCCCCCCAAATTATGCCAATAATTATTTGTTCTAGATTAATAGATGATAATTTAAGATACTCAAATATCCAAGCATTGACATAATGCCTGTATTCTTCTGTAAATAACATTTACCAGTGTCTTGAAGTCTCCTCCACAGTTCACATGTGGGTGTATACTGCTAAACTGCATTATCTAAGGTAATAGTCTTGAAAGTAATCAAAAAGTACTTGAAATAATCATTTATAAAAGTTAATAACTCTACCAAAGATTACATAATACAGTAGTATCCACATATTAACAGTAAACCGTTAGCTGAGTAAAACGGTGGGCTTTGGTTGGATGCTTTGTATTCCTTAGAAGCCAGCCCTGTTCTTACGTGTGTGCACAGGCCATGTACATACCTAGACTGTGCTACTGATTTTCACTTCATATTAAATAAGTAAAAGCATGCTGAGCTTGCATATTTTCTCAACCACTCATTTTGAAACTCCCCTGTGGGATTTGGCTAGAGTAGAATGTCAGCTGGTCACTACCTCTAAAGCAAGAAATTTCCTGGCAAAATTGGGAAGCTGATGACAACAAAGTAAAACTGATGCTTTCTCAGTTGAGTTTCCCTCTTGGTTTCTTTCAGGGCATAGAAGAGCTTGCCCATGTAGAAGCAACACTCTTTCCTTCAAAAACTGGAGTAGAGAAGAGAAAAAACAGTAAAACACTTTATTATCGGCCTCAGTCTACCTACAGCATTTTTCCAGAACAGGGGGAAAAAAAAAAAAAAGGTGGGGGACAAAAATAACCAGGATCAGTACAGCAGTTCTTCTTTCTTGACATTATTGGTGTTTCACACCCTTTCTTTTATAAGGATTTACTCTAAGGAGTTTTTGTTTGTTCGCCTTTTAAAGTTCTGGACCTTTTTGCTGAATATTATTGCTGTTTTTAAGAACAATGTACAATTGACCCTTGAACAACATGGGTTTTAACTGCATGGATACACTTACAGGTGAATTTTTTTCCCACTAAATATATACTACAGTACTATACTATCTGCAGTTGGTTGAATCTGAGGATGCAGAACCTCGGACATGGAGGGCTGACTATAAATTACATGCAGATTTCAACTGCTAGTAGGGTCGGCACCCCTAACCCCCAAATGTTATTCAAGGGTCCACTGTACTTTCAGATGGGTTCATGAGTGAATTCTTTCAGACCTTCAAATAGAGAGCTCTTAAACTGTATTTAAACTACCTCAGAGCAGAGAAAGAAGGAACTCTTCTCAATTCTTTTTAGAAAATCAGCATAGCCTAGATATCAAACTCTGCCAAAGATAACAGTAAAAAGATAACTACAGATGAAACTCAATTACTGGTTTTAAATAAAAATGTGACCGAAAAGAAACCTATATGCTTAAATATTACACAATGACCAAGTGTAAGGTTGGTTCAAAAACTAGAAATCAAGGGTAAAAATGAACTTATTTACAAAACAGAAGTAGAGTCACAGATGTAGAAAACAAACTTACGGTTACCAAGGGGGAAAGTGGGGGAGGGATAAATTGGGAGATTGGGATTCACATATACACACTACTATATATAAAATAGATAACTAATAAGAACTTGCTGTATATAGCACAGGGAACTCTACTCAATACTCTGTAATGACCCATATGGGAAAAGAAATCTAAAAAAAAAAAAAAAGTGGATATATGTATATGTATAACTGATTCACTTTGCTGTACACCTGAAGCTAACATAACATTGTAAATCAACTATACTCCAATAAAAATTTTAAAAAAACAAACAAAACAACAACAACAAAACCCCTAAAAATCTACTAAAACAATTTGCCATTCCAATAGGTCAAGGAAGAAAAGCACATGATAGGCCATGATAGATGCCAAAATGCCATATGACAAAACTCAACTTCTACTCCTGATAAAAATGTTTAGTTAAGTAGTAATGAAAAGACATCATCTTGACAACAAGAAATATACAGACCACATGAACATTCAACATCTGTTAGTTAAAACTGCTCTCCAAATGCTAGCCAATGCAAACAGACCAAAAGAAAAAACAAAAACAAAAAAACCCAACTTTAGACACAATCCAAAATCCATTCGCTGCAAAAATCCCAGTAGCTAGAAATATTAAAGACACTTCCTTGATAAATAAAATTATTTGAAATTTACTCTAAAATTCATATTTAATGATGACACAGTAAAAACATCCACAAACTAAGAAATATGATAAGGATGGCCTGAATCAATGTTATTATATATCACTGTTCTGGAGAAGCTAGAAATTTATTAAACCAAAGAAAGAAAGAAGTATAAAGAAGGAGATAAGATTATATTTAGATGACTGTTTTCCTAGAAAATTCAAGAGAAAAAATTTATTACAACAAATAAGTTTAGAAAGTTGGCCAGATATATAAATTATCTACATACCAGTCACAAAATATTAGTGGATGGCTAAAAACCCCCCAAAAGTTATGTTTTAATGAAACAAACAGTTTACTTTAAATTTTACCTGAGAAGAGAACGCCATCACCAAGGATATTTTGAAAAAGGCAAATGAAGAGGGACTTGCTTTATGAATTACTAAAAAGTGCCTAATCAAAGAGATTGGTATTTGTATAGGAAGAGGCAAATAGAACACAGCAACAGAAGAATCCAAAAAAAAAGACTCATGTACAGGTGGAAATTTACTATATTAAGGTAGTATTTCTAGTCAGTTGGGAAGGAATTGATTGATTTCAAGAAAAATGGCTAAACCCTATCTTATACAATGTACAAAAATAATTTTCATACGTTTTAATGAGTAAAGCATACAAAACTATAAAAAGAATTAACAGACAATACAGGAAAATATTTTAATAATTTTTGAGTAAGGACAGCATTCTTAAGCGATACAAAACCTGGGCATTTAAACCAAAGACTGATAGTTCTTGAAAATATTTGCCATATAATTCACAGAGGATTAATATATCTGTATCCTAATGAAACACAGATAATTTTGTAGAACAAGGGCAAAATATATAAACAGGCCATATCAAGAAATGGTTAACTACATATGGTACATCCAGGCAAAGGAATACCATGCTGACATTAAGATAAAGTAGCTACATGTGGTAAGATTTCCACCATATATTTTTCATCTGAAAAACCAGATAATAGAACTGTATGCGTATATAATCTCATTTTCATAAGAAAGCGAAACAACATGTTTACGTACACATAAGAGAGATGTGGAAGGCGTTGGAGTACCTGTGGTTGGGGAGAGGGCTGTGAAGGAGTTACATTTTCTGCTTTATGCATGACTATCACTTTAGGGTTCTCCTCCCCTCCCTAATGAGAGGGGCAAAATAATTTTTCAGCAGAATACAGAGCTTGCTTCTCTGCTACCTCTAGTTTGAAATGTGTATTCCAACCGTGGTAGGGAAGCAGATCACGTTATTTTCCTTCACTTTCATGTCATTTCACTTCCTTTACTACCGTTTCTCACGATACAACTTGTCAAAAGAATCTGTGAGATAAATGACACTTTACATAGCAAAGGCTGCTCTACTTCTGCTTGTTACAGCATAATAAGAGACACAAAGACTCTTTGGTTTGAGTGTCTTCCCCCTTCTTTCTTCACTTCGTGACAAGCACAGCTTGTAACACCCGTAACTCGTTGCTAGTCAGTTTACGCCTCGCTGGGGCTTCCACCTAACGCCCGGTTCCCACTGGGGGCAGGGTTTGCTTCTGCTCTTTCCGCCTCAGCTGTCTATTCTCTCCGTAACCCTCGGGGAAGTTACCCAACTTCTCATTGACAAGGCTATGATGACACCCCACAGGAAAGCTGAGTGCGGAACTGTGCAATAATCTCGGGGAAAAAACAACAGAAAGAACCGACGAAGTTTTCGGAAGAGTAACAACGATAGTACTAGCTTCTGGAAGGCAGCCCGCGTCCTCAAAGGAGGCTGGGACCTCCAGGCGGGGTCCGGTGCTCACCCTGACATCGCAAGCCCTGCCTCCCCGGTGGCTAGCCAAGAAGTCAAGTCACCGAGAGCAGCCGACGCGGAGTCGGGCAGGATCCCTCGCCTGCTGCCGTCGCAGCGGGGGCCGTCGTTGCTGCGCTGACGTCGCGGGCCCGGAAAGCCCCTCCCGGGTCCGCTCGGGGATGGGGACCCACGTGGTTTCTCTCGCACAAAGTCCCTCCCCACTCTGAGAACTGGTTGTCTATGCAGCTCCTCGGCTTCTCTCCCTGCGGCGCGCATACGGCCAGCGTATCCCTCTCGCTCACACACACAAGTTCTCCGTCGCCGTGTCCGACGGCTTCGGACACACCACCAACTAGCTCACGAAGTTTCTTACTCACAGTTCAGGGTTTCCGCGCCTGTCTCTCACGCCTCGGGTCGCCGGCGCCCGGCGGAGCGACTCCAACCGGAAGTTGTTTTCCTTTCCAGTTCAGAGGGCAGCTCCTGCGCGCGGAGAATTAACCCTTCACCCTCCACCTCGCCAGGCCTGGCCTCTCCGGCCCCGCCCCTCCCCGCCCCGCCCACTCTCGCCCCTGTCCCGCTCATCCAAGCCCCGCCCAGCGCAGCCCCGCCCCTCCTCTCAGGTAAAACCACAGCCACGGAAAGGCATACAATGTCAAGTTTAAAGGTCACCTGAGTGTGTTGGCTAGCTTTTTGCCAAACAACAAATAACAGCGTCTAGCATCACCCAGTGTGTGAGCTGAGAATCACCTGAGAATTACGCAAGAATCACCTGAGAGGCTTGTTAAAGATGTAGATTCACCCCTAGAGATTCCCAGTTCAGAGCAACTGGGGTGAAGCCCAGGAACACGAATTTTCAACATATCCCTATATGAATGTGATTAAGGTGATTAAGCTCCACACTCTGAGAAAAATTACACACACACACACACACACACACACACACACATACACACACCCATTTGTTTTTTCCCCAACTAGTAACACCTTTCACTAAAAGTACTTGCTAAAGTTGAATGATTGCTACATGCAAGTAGATCTTTAACATTTCCCATGACTTACGATTCCCCATTATTCCATTTCCTAGCCATGCTTGAATATTCTCCAAAATAGAAAGTTTAGACAGATACCTCAAGAAAAGTTTTAGCTTGGATACCTA
This sequence comes from Physeter macrocephalus, assembly GCF_002837175.3. NCBI lineage: Eukaryota > Metazoa > Chordata > Mammalia > Artiodactyla > Physeteridae > Physeter > Physeter macrocephalus. Next base: position 67,195,533 of record NC_041215.1, on the reverse strand, counting down.
CTACCTCAGGCAAGTTGCTTAACCTAATGAACATTGATATTCTAAAATCTGACAAATGACAATGATAACCTACTTCACTGGATGGATGGTTGCAGAATCAATCCATAATGTAAGCAAAAGTCGTGGTAAAGTTCAGAATGCTCTGTAAATGAAAGGTGTCGTCTGGAGTCACTCATGTCATGCTGGCTCCTTCCCACCACCAAGGTCATCCCTAGGACTCCTTTCAGGAAAAGAGCAGTCAAATCCACAGCACATGTGGAAGCTTCCTGAGAGCACTGAAGGCTGGGACGCTCCACATGGACTGGAGCATACCTGTATCTGGGTGAATGCATGTAGCACTTTCAGAAGCTTCCATGGTGATGACCTACTATTTATTTAATTAAACATTATTATTATTTTTTTAAATTTATTTATTTATTTTTGGCTGTGTCACCCATTTGTTTTTTCCCCAACTAGTAACACCTTTCACTAAAAGTACTTGCTAAAGTTGAATGATTGCTACATGCAAGTAGATCTTTAACATTTCCCATGACTTACGATTCCCCATTATTCCATTTCCTAGCCATGCTTGAATATTCTCCAAAATAGAAAGTTTAGACAGATACCTCAAGAAAAGTTTTAGCTTGGATACCTACTACCTCAGGCAAGTTGCTTAACCTAATGAACATTGATATTCTAAAATCTGACAAATGACAATGATAACCTACTTCACTGGATGGATGGTTGCAGAATCAATCCATAATGTAAGCAAAAGTCGTGGTAAAGTTCAGAATGCTCTGTAAATGAAAGGTGTCGTCTGGAGTCACTCATGTCATGCTGGCTCCTTCCCACCACCAAGGTCATCCCTAGGACTCCTTTCAGGAAAAGAGCAGTCAAATCCACAGCACATGTGGAAGCTTCCTGAGAGCACTGAAGGCTGGGACGCTCCACATGGACTGGAGCATACCTGTATCTGGGTGAATGCATGTAGCACTTTCAGAAGCTTCCATGGTGATGACCTACTATTTATTTAATTAAACATTATTATTATTTTTTTAAATTTATTTATTTATTTTTGGCTGTGTTGGGTCTTCGTTTCTGTGCGAGGGCTTTCTCTAGTTGCGGCGAGCAGGGGGCACTCTTCATCACGGTGCACGGGGCCTCTCACTGTCACGGCCTCTTTTGTTGCGGAGCACAGGCTCCAGACGCGCAGGCTCAGTAGTTGTGGCTCACGGGCCCAGTTGCCCTGTGGCATGTGGGATCTTCCCAGACCAGGTCTCGAACCCGTGTCCCCTTCATTGGCAGGCAGATTCTCAACCACTGCGCCACCAGGGAAGCCCTAAACATTATTTTTAAAACTCACTATTTTTGCGTATATCTGACAAGGGTTAATGGTGTTTGAAAAAGACTTTATCACCAAGCACAAGGATACTAAGGGTGCTGAAATAGTGATTTCATAGCAAAGATTAAAATGACCATGAGTACTATATATTGTTGTCAGGCAGAGCCTACTCTAGAACATAGCTCTATATCCATAGACTTGATGAAATTTCCAAAGTTGAGAACACTCCTGTCCTAGTGATCTTGGCTAAGCCATACCTGGACAGGTCTTCAGTCCACCCAAGAATCTTTATTCATCCTGAAAGTTGCAAGCCTAGCCCTGGAATCTTGAGCTCCTTTTTTTCTAGCCATGCTGCCCCATATAACTTAGAAACTGCTATCTCCCAGGGGAGTTCAGGATCTGCTCCTCCTAGGATAGTATCTTTTCTCTGTTAGAGCAGAAGGATGGGCTTCTGACTGCCTCAGTTTCTCCCTACATTTCTGAATCATGGATGTTTATACTTCTTTCCTTAGGCCAGTAAGTCCAAGAATTTAAAAACTTGCCAAATTGCAGTGTATTCTACTTGGTTAACTTGAATATCGGGCTTATTTTTTTTTTATTTTTATTTTTTTGTTTGTTTGTTTATTTTTGCGGTACGCGGGCCTCTCACTGTCGCGGCCTCTCCCGTTGCGGAGCACAGGCTCCGGACGCGCAGGCTCAGCGGCCATGGCTCACGGGCCCAGCCGCTCCGCGGCATGT
>NC_041215.1:67117775-67192947 GCF_002837175.3 Physeter macrocephalus | reverse complement strand
CCGCGGCATGTGGGATCTTCCCGGACCGGGGCACGAACCCGTGTCCCATGCATCGGCAGGCGGACTCTCAACCACTGCGCCACCAGGGAAGACCTGGGCTTATTTTTTAAAGTCAAAGCCAAAACATAATTTTAAAAACACTTAAAAAAACAAACAAACAGAAACTTCTTGTGTATAGCATTGTGACCAGTTGAACAGTTTTCTTGTAATAAGTAATAGAGTTAAACATTACAGTACAGCACATTTTTAAAAAGAATTTTTAAGAGTAATTTTAAGTTCACAGTAAATGTGAGAGGAAGATACAGAGATTTATCACATATTCCCTACCCTGAAACATGCATAAGACTCTTTCATCATCAACACTTCCCATCAGGGTGATACGTTTGTCACAATTGATGAACCCATATTGACATACTATTATCATTCAAAGTCCATAGTTTCCATTAGGGTTCACTCTTGGTGTTGTACATTTGCTGGGTGTGGAACAGAGGCATAATGCCATGTATCTATCATTATAGTATTATACTACAATATAGTGGAGGATACTAGTATACTCTATACACTCTGACATATATCCATCATTAGAGTATCATACTATACAAGAATAATTTCATTGCCCTAAAAATCCTCTATGTTCCACCTATTCATCTCTCCCTCCCCCTAATCTCTGAAAACCACTGATCTTTTTACTGTCTCCATAGTTTTGCCTTTTCCAGATTGTCATATTGTTGGAACCATTCAGTAGGTAGCCTTTTCAGATTGGCTTCTTTCACTTAGTAATATGCATTTGAGTTTCCTCCATGACTTTTCATGGCTTGATAGATCATTTCATTTTAGCACTGAATAATATTCCATTGGCTGGATGTACCACAGTTTATTTATCCATTTGCCTACTGAAGGACACTTTGGTTGCTTCAACTTTTGGCAGTTATGGATAAAGCTGCTATAAACATTAGTGCACAGGTTTTTGTGTGCACATGTTTTCAACTACTTTGGGGAAATACCAAGGAGCATGATTGTTGGGCTGTAGAGCAAGAGTATATTTAGTTTTGTAACAAGCTGCCAAAGTGTATTCCAAAGTGGCTGTACCATTTTGCATTCCCACCAGCAATGAATGAGAGTTCCTTTTGCTCCACATCCTCATCAGCATTTGGTGTTGTCAGTGTTCTGGATTTTGACCATTCTAATAGGAGTGTAGTGGTATCTCTTTGTGTTTTAATTTTCATTTCCCTGATGACACATAATGTGGAGCATCTATTCACATGGTTACTTGCAATCTGTATATCTTCTTTTGTGAACTATCTGTTAAGGTATTTGGCTTATTTTAAAACTGGGTTGTTTGTTTTCTTATTGTTGAATTTTAAGAGTTCTTTGTATGTTTTGTATAACAGTTCTTTATCAGATGTATCTTTTGAAAATATTTTCTCCCAGTCTGTGGCTTGTCTTTTCATTCTTTTTACAGTGTCTTTTGCAGAGCAGAAAAATTTAATTTTAACAAAGTCTAACTTATCCAGCACTGCTTTTGAGCAAATTGAAGGAGCTACTTTGACTATTTCTAATTTAAATAGTAGAATTTAATAATACACTCAGAATCTAAAACTGAATTCATGAGCATTTTGAAATATGAAAGTGCTAACCACTTTAAATAAGGAAAGAAAAAATTAAACACACATTTCTTAACTATGTATTTTTATCTCTTTCCACTCCCATGATGTTGTAGTCATGAAGAGAAGTGGCTACATACTGCTCCAATGTCTGAAACATGCATAAATGCTGGGGTAAGTGGATGAGTTTTGTGCTGAAACAGTGTCAAACATTTTCCTTTTTTATAATGATGATGAATTTTTTAGAATTGACATACAATATGTTTTATTAAGGTTAGGAATTGAGTTGAGATATTCATTTGAGGAATAATTCTTTAAAAATGACATAATTTCACTCTAATTTTCCATATATTATTATATACCTCAGGTTAACAAGTAGTACTGGAGGGTAGGGTGGAATGAAAATGAGAACTGCAGCTTTATTAAAACTATTTCAGGACCTGTTTTCAAAACTGCTTAATATTTTATTGAGAGTTCTGAATATAAATCTAGAAACAAGGAAAGCTGCCAGTATAAACACTTACTACAACTAACTTGGAATGCCAGGTATGCATCAATGATCTTAGTCAAATCTTTGATGTGAAATATCACTATTAATAGAATCTGGTTGACTTCTGATTTCGGATGACATCTGGACTAGCTGTTTTTGTCTCAGACTCTCTGAATTAAATGCCTAATGAAAACTCAGAAAAATATGAGAACTCATAATAGCAGCAAAAGGCAGGATTGATGACCAGACCCAACACATATGGCTGAGAGGCTGTGCCCTGTACAGGGCACTCGGCTGAAATAGGTGCTCACTTGCCAAGCCTTGCTACCTTGGGCTTGAGTCTTCCAGAGTTGCTATAACCCTGCTGATAAGCATCCTACTGACAGAATTTGACAAGATTTTCCACCATTTGCAAGAACTGTAGGGCTGAAATGGACATGAACTTTGTTGTTTGAAGGTGAGCAAACCTGTGACCCTGAAGGATAGTAAGAAAGCTATCTGCCTCATGGCACCTACTAGTGAATTGGACAGTAATCCCGCTACTATGTGTTACCTGCAAGTACTATTTTACATCTTGTTGCCCCATTGTCCCCCATTAGTACTTTTTTTTATTATCTATTGATATTTTGGAGCTCTGATTTGGAGTATACCAACATGATCCCAATGGGAGTGGACAGATGTGATACTCTGTATCTAAGGATATGTGAAGCAAATAATGGAAGGGCCTGGGCAGACGGAGCTGTGTTTGACTCTCTGGGAGTTTAGTTTTTCATACATGGCTCCTATCAAGGAAAAGACCAATGATTTTTTCTGGATTAACCAGGAATTCTCTTCTTCATATTAAAACAACTATGCAATAAGGGTGAGGGATCTTGCCTCAGGCCAGTATTCATAGTGACAAAGTTGGTAAATGTTAGCTTTAGGTCCAAAAGTTAGCTGTGAACTATGCATGTCTTTATGTCTCCCAGCTCAAGATCTGTGCTGAGGAGCTAGTAGAAATCAGGCAGATAATGAGAAGAACCAAATAAAATCCACACATCTGGTTAGTAAGGGCTATACAAACCTTGGAATGAGTTTAATACAAGATATAATATACTTGTATTAATGAGTGTAATACAAGATAAAGCATCCCTTTGAAAAGACTGTGCTGCATAAAGGAAGAAGAGCAAAGTTCCCCCAAATCCTGAGAAAGTGAACACTTTAGAAAATGGTTTGCCAGAAGCATAAGTAAGTGGAAAAAATCCAATTTGTATTTTCTGTGATACAAGAGTTGAAATCTAAGACATGATATTGAACTAAGATAAGAAGGGAGAAATAAAAACAAAGTTGGATAAGTTAAGGCTGTAAGGACACAGAACATGCAACATCAAAATTCAAATATTATTTGAACATAATAAAAAATGTAATCCATACTGAAGAATGTTAAATCAATGACTAGAGAAAAAGCTTGAAAAACTCTCTCAAAATGTGAATGGAAAGGATAAATAGATGAAAACCATTAAATGTAGTAGTGGAAAGATAGTGCTCCAATTTCTGAAAAAGAGATCTGAGTAAATGGAACAGAAAAAGCAACTAAAGATATATCAGAATATATCCGAAGTAATACTTTGATATAAGACAATCAGAGATGAAAAGAACTCAGTGAGTTTTGAAATGTATTAATCAAAAGAGCCCAACATTTTGACCTATCCTGATAAAAATTGTAATGTTAAATTATGAATCAATTCATTCATTTATTCAGGAACTATTTTGTGAGTGCTTGCTATATGCTAAAAGTTAGGGTTACAAAGATTACCAAGACACAATTCTACCTTAACCAGGAACTATTTTGTGAGTGCTTGCTATATGCTAAAAGTTAGGGTTACAAAGATTACCAAGACACAGTTCTACCGTAAAAGAACTTAGTGTCTATTGTGGATGATATACATACAAGAAACAGGCAATTGCTATACAATGTGGTATTACACCATAACAATAAGGGTAAGAATAGGGTACTCAAAAAACACATTGGAGAGGCCTTAGTCTAGTCATGAAGGGGTGAGAGAAAGCGTTCTGAATCTAAAGTATGGAAAAAATTCAATAAGGATACAGATTAAAAAATGAAACTATTTTCAAAGGAAGAAAAAAAAACGAAAATAGACTTAACTTCAACGTTAAACTTCAGAAGCTGAATAGAATAACACGTACAGCAGCCTGAGAAAGGTTTGACTTACACAGTCTATACCCACTCGAATTATCATTTGCATAGGAAAAGAAAACTAAGACATTCTTAGATACCTTATAGTTCAGAGATATTTCACCTATGTCCTGAAATAACTGGACATACACTTCAGTTAGTCAGGAAGGGAATCAAAGTGCAAAAACTAAGAAAGGTGAAATTCTGATATAAAAGAAATATCTGTAAATATTTGAAATAATTTAAATATTGGATTAGGTAAAAACTTGTTGCAAATATAATGAGAATATTAAAAGTAATCTTTAAGATATAAGGTCCAAGTATAAACAAATAGTTTAGTAATAATGTGTTCTAAATTTCCTGATTATAGCAACAAAAACTCAAGTGGGTAGAAGAGAGGTGGCAGGAAGGAGAAAGTTCTAACTTACTCATTTTCTTATCTTCTATATGTGAAAACAAGGAAATGATAGGCTCTCATTCTAACAATGATATTATAATTGAACATATATTATTTTAGGTTTTTTAAAAAAATATAAAGGTAAATAACTACAAGTAGAATTAAAAGCAATTATACTCCAATAAAGCCATTAACAAAATTATATGCTGGGCTTTCCTGGTGGCACAGTGGTTGAGAATCCGCCTGCCGATGCAGGGGACACGGGTTCGTGCCCCGGTCCGGGAAGATCCCACGTGCCGCGGAGCGGCTGAGCCCGTGAGCCATGGCCGCTGAGCCTGCGCGTCCGGAGCCTGTGCTCCACAACGGGAGAGGCCACAACAGTGAGAGGCCCGCGTACCGCAAAAAAAAAAAAAAAAAAAAAAAAATTATATGCTTATTGTTTATGTTTATTTTTTTGGCCACACCTCATGGCTTGTGGAATCTTAGTTCCCCCACCAGGGATTGAACCCTGGCCCTTGGCAGTGAGAGCGAGGAGTCCTAACCATTGGACCACCATAGAATTCCCCATTTTTTCATGCTCCTCAATAGAGGAGAAAGAAAGGAAAACATTGCTCATGTAATGAAGATGTAAAACTCTTCCTTCCCAGCATTTTATCAATCATCCAATAAGGTAACTCTTGTGAGCACTCCTCTGCAACATTTTTTTGCATGCATATACTCTGTCCTCATTGTTAACTCTGTCCTCACTGTCACACTCTGACTCTATTAACACCCCTTGTTTAGGCCATCATAAAATTCATATTTACCATACAATCTCCTAACTATTCTCCTAACTTTTTCTCTTGTCAAATTCTAAATTTTATTATGTTCCTTTAGCACCTAAAGTCACTTTCTATTAACCTTAGAATAAAATCCAAACTCTAAACATAGTATGAGGTTTCTTCTTACTTCTCTAGACTCATATCCTGCCTCTTCTTCTGGCTTCTTTCAACACCTCAAATGCTCCATGTTCTGTCTTTTTCAGGTGTTTGGTAGTGTGATTTCCTCATCCTAGAACATGTTCCCTCACATTTTGCTTGGTCTGTTAAGGCCTCAGCTGAATGGTCTGATTCAAAGCAGGGCCCCATTTGACTTCTCTTCCAGGTTAGAACTATGGGCTCCTATTTCACCCTGTCCTTTCCCCTTTATGACATGCCTCACACGTGAAATTCCAAGACTCATATTTGGATGTTTTTGAAGTTAGGATGGCTATTACAACTGATATTAAAGAAACGTGTAACACAGTCTGAGGCCTAGATGGTCATTGCCCTCACAAAGGCAAACTCAAGCTGACATAGGCTAATGCAAGCAGGCTATAAATGAGAGTTCTCATTAAAATTGCCCCAGTCATATGTTGGTATTGCCATTTACTAACCATGTGACCAACCCTGAGCTTCAGTTTCTTCTCCTGTCAAGTATAGATTATAATAATACTGGCCTCAAAAGTTGTGTGTGTATGTGTGTGTGTACAGTGAGATAATATATGAACAGGGCCTGGATTATAGGAGGAACTCAATAAATATTAGCTAATACAGTTGACGTTTGAACAATGAGAGGGTTGGGGCACCAACCCCCCATGCAGTTGAAAATCCACATATAACTTTACAGCCCTCCATATCCATGGTTCTGTAACTGCAGATTCAACCAACTGCAGATCATGTTTATTGAAAAAAATCCACGTATGAGTGGACCCATGCAGTTCAAACCCATATTGTATAGATAAGATCTATAACTTAAGTAGGTGGTTCTACATGCAGTTGATTTTTAATTAAGTAAGTAGTCAGAATTATCATTTAAAATGTCTTTAAAAGTTCACCCTAAGGAAGTGTAGAGATTGTACTTACTAGAAAAATCTCTTACTTAAATCAATTGTCTTACATATGCCCAAAAAGCCAAAGGAAACTGTGGACCAAAAAACCAAAGGAAATCAGAAAATGATGTATGAACAAGATGAGATTATCAATAAAGAGATAGAAATTGTAAAAAGGAACCAAATAGAAATTCTGGAGCTGAACAGTACAATAAGTGAAATGAAAAATTCACTAGAGGGGCAACAGATTTGAGCAGGCAGAAGACGTCAGTGAATGTGATGATAAGACAATTGAAACTATCTAGATAGAGGAACAGAAAGAGAAAAAGAATAAAGAAAAGTGCATAGAGCCTAAGAGGCCTATGAAACACCATCTTGTAAGCCAAAATATGCATTATGGAAGTTCTGAAGGAGAGGTGAGAGAAAAGGAGCAGAAAATATATTTAAAGAAATAATGGCTGTAAACTTCCCAATTTGATGAAAGACTGAATCTGCACATTCAAGAAGTTCAATGAACTCAAATAGGCTAAACTCAGATTCACGCTGAGACACATTATAATCAAACTGTTGAAAGCCAATGACAATGAGAGAATCTTGAAAGCAGCGAGAGAGAAGCAACTCTTTATTTACAAGGGATCCTCTGTAAGATTAACAACCAATTTCACTTTGGAATTATGGAGGCCAGAAGGCAGTGGGATGACATATTTAAAATGCTGGGAAAAAAAAAGAAATAGGTGCCAACTAAGAATTCTATATCCGGCAAAACCATTCTTCAAAAAAGGAGAAATTAAGACATTCTGAATTTATTAAAAACCCACAGCTAACATCATACCCAATGGTGAAAGACTGAAAGATTTGTCCCTAAGATCAGGAACAAGACAAGGGTGTTTTTTTCACTACTGCTATTCAACATTGTCATGGTAGCTCTAGCAAGAGCAATTAAACAAGAAAAAGAAAAGGCATCTAAATTAAAAAGGAAGAGGTAAAACTATATCTGCAAATGACATTATCCTACATGTAGAAAATCCCAAACAATCCACAGGAAAGCTACTAGAGCTAATAAATGAATTTAGCAAAGTTGCAGGATACAAGATCAACACTCAGAAATCGGTTGTGTTTCAATATGTTATCAATGAACAATTCAAAAAGAAAATTAAGGAAACAACTTAATTTATAATAGCATCCAAAAGAATGAAATATCTAGGAATAAATTTAACCAAAGAGGCAAATGACTTGTACACTGAAAACTACAAAATATTGCTGAAAAAAATGAAAGAAGACCTAAATAAATGGGAAGACATTCTGTGTTCATGAATTGGAAGAGTTAAAATTGTTAAAATGGCAATACTCCCCAAATGATCTACAGATTTAATGTAATCTGTATCAAAATTCCAATGACTTCTTTTTCAGAAATGAAAAAGCCAATCTTCAGTTTCATGTAGAATTGCAAGGAGCCCTAAATAGCCAAGCAATATTGAAAAAATTAAACGAGTTGGAGGACTCACACTTCCCCATTTCAAAACTCATTACAAATCTACAGTAATAAAAACAGTGTGATAAGAGCATAAAGATAGACATATAGACCACAGGAATAGAACTGAGAGTCCAGAAATAAACCCTTACATCTATGGCCAATTGATTTTGAGCAGAGTACAAAGACCATTTAATGGAGAAAGAATAGTCTTTTCAACAAATGATGTTGGAGCAACTGATATCCATAATGAAAATAACAAAACTGGACCCCTATCTCACACCATATACAGAAACTAACTCAAAGTGAAAAAGTAATCTAAATATAAGAGCTAAAACTATACAACTTAGAAAAGACGTAAATCATTGTGACCTTGAATTTGGCAATGGATTCTTAGGTATGATACCAAAATCACAAACAAAAAAATACAATTAAGAAAAAAATAAATTGGACTCTCTAAAAAATTTTGAAAGTAAACTTTTGTGCATTGAAAGACATTATCAAAAGGCACTCTGTAGAATGGGAGAAAATGTTTGCAAATTATGTATTTCATAAGAGTCTTGTACCCAGAATATATAAAGAACTCTTTATATATTAGCCTAACAACAGAAGGACAACTCAATTAAAAATTGGGTAGAGGACTTGAAGACATTTTTCCAAGGAGACTATACAGATGGCCAGCAAGCACATGAAAGGATGTTTGACATCATTAGTCATTAGGGTAATGCAAATCAAAAACTACAATGAGGTATCATGTAACATCCATTAGGATGACTATAATAATAATAACTTTAAAAACAGAAAGGGGACTTCCCTGGTTAAGAATCCACCTGCCAATGCAGGGAACGTGGGTTCGATCCTTGGTCTGGGAAGATCCCACATGCTGTGGAGCAACTAAGCCTGTGCGCCACAACTACTGAGCTTGTGCTCTAGAACCTGCGAGCCACAACTACTGAGCCTGTGTGCTGCAACTACTGAGCCCGCATGCTGCAACTACTGAAGCCCACACACCTAGAGCCTGTGCTCCACAGCAAGAGAAGCCACTGCAATGAGAAGCCTGCACACTGCAATGAAGAGTAGCCCCTGCTTGCCACAACTAGAGAAAAGCCCGCACATGGCAATGAAGACCCAATGTAGCCAAAAACAAAAAACAAAACAAAACAAAAAACCCAGAAAATTACAAGTGTTGGCAAGAATGTGGAGAAACTGGAACTTTCATGCATTGCAGGTGGGAATGTAAAATGGTTCAGTCATTGTGGAAAACAATTTGGCAGTTACTTAAAAAGTTAAACATAAAATTAGCTCACAATATGACCCCACAATTCCACTGTGAGGTATATACTTAAAAGAATTGAAAATAGGTAATCATACAATGTAAATGCATGGTCATAGCAGCACGGTTTACAATAGCCAAAAAGTGAAAACAGCCCAACTATCCTGTCCATCAATAGATGAATGGATAAATAAATGGTGTATACACAGACAACAGAATATTATTTGGCCATAAAAGGAATGAAGTACTGACATAAGCTACAACATGGATATATCTTGAAAATACTATGCTAAATGAAAAAAAGCCAGACAGAAAAAGTCACAGGTTATATGGTTTCACTTATATGAAATATCCAGAATACGTATATTCATATAGACAGAACACAGGTCGGTGGTTGCCAGGGATTGAGGAGAGCAGGAAATGCAGAGCAACTGCTTAACGGTAAAGGGTTTCCTTTTGGGGTCATAAAAATGTTTTGAAGCTAGATAGAAGTAGTGGTTGCACAACATTGTGAATGGACTAAATACCACTAAATTGTTCACTTTATAATGTTTAACTTTGTTATGTGAATTTTACCTCAATTTTTGTAAAAGGAAAAAATAAGGAAATTTGAATAAACTATAAACTGAGTTAATAAAAATGTATCAATATTGTTCCTCAATTGTCACAAATGTACCATACACTAATACGTTAATTACAGGGGAAACTATGTTGGGGAGCAGGGGTGGGGGGGAAGAGGCAGGGTGGTGCATGGGAACTCTCTGTAGTGTTTACTCATTTTTTCTCTAAATCTAAAACTGTTCGAAAAAAGTAAAGTCTGTTAGGTAAAAAAAATCCAAAAAACAAGAAAAACCTTTATTGTCCTAAATAACTCTTGGAACAGAGAGGAAATAAAACTGCAGTTAGAAAAACATAAAATAATAATGAAATAATGTGAAAATGATATAAACGTGTAAGAACAGTTAAAATGGTACTCAGAAAATTCCTAGCCTTAAATACTTTCATTACAAAATAAGAAAGAAAACAAATAGACGAACTAAGCATCCAAATCTAAAACTGAGGAAAGAAAAAGTAAAATAATCTAAAAGGAAGGAAAGGCACTAAGAAAATAGTAATAAAGATAAAAGCAAAAACTAATTATTAAAAAAAGAGCTAACCATAAATGAGATACATCCAAGAGATTAACCCTTTGACATGTCCAATCAGGAAAAAAAGAGAGAGAAAACATAACGAAAAGGGTTATCCATATGGTTATGGAGACGGTAAAAATTACAATACCATGTATACTAATAGAAAAATTTGATAAAATTTTACTTATAAACAACAAATAACCTAAACTGTGCGAAAAAATGGCATAAAACCTGAATAGATCAATAACAATAGAAAACATTGAAAAGCTTTTAAATAATCACTTCCAAAAGTACGTGCCAAGGACAGAGTGCTAAGATATGCTCTTTAAACATTTCAAGGAGTCGATAAGTCCCATGAAATTTTTTTAGAACATGGAGTGTTTTGGTATTTTTATCAGAAAATAAAAATACAGATGAATTTCACTTATGACTAGGAATGCAAAAATTCTCATTAATTCTTTTTCAGTATGTATTTTCTTAATATAAATTGGTGTATGATAAATCAATTTGGACACACATTTTGCACACCACTGTTGGTTGTAACTGAATTGTGATCTGCAGCTAGCAGTGTTAAAATAGGGAGAAAGCTTTTTGCACAATGTGTAGGAACAACTGCTTTGTTTGAGTATTGGTTGCTCTGCCTTGATGGGGTTCCTTGGCTATGCCACATTGTTTTCATTCTTTTCTGTTAATTTGAGTTGTGAACTGAATTGTGAAGCCAAAATAATAGGGGAGAGACGTTTAAGCATGTGGATTGAAGAGAAAATGAGGAAATGTGTAGGTTTGGTTTGTTTTGATCAACCAATTTATTATCTTAACCAGGGCAATAACAAATATACCCTATAATTTAAACCTACTTTTATTACCGAGGGATGATTTTTAACAACATGTAATTTTTTAAAAATGCAATTACTCTATTGTGTAACAACAGGGCACTATATAAGTAGAAAAACCATACAACTGTCTCTGATGATATCAAAAAGACAATGAATATAGTTTAAGTTGAAGTCTTGATACACTTTTAGCAAACTAGGGTTAGAAGCATATTTGGTAGTTATTTGGTCTTTATGATTAATGTGTTTATCTCAAACCAACAGTCTACGTCATTCTTAATGTTAACCACTAGGGAAATTCCCACTGAGATGAGAACATGATGAAGTTGGCCGCTATCTCCTCTGTTATTAAACACTGTTCTAGAAGTTCTGGCCAATGTCACCACCAGAAGAAAAAAAGAAGACAAAAGTAAATTCTTCCTATCTAGGCTTTGCATGTGAATTACCTAAAATAATTTAGAATAATTTAGAAATAAATAAAATATCAATATAATGACTGGACGCAAGATAAAATTATGATATCAAGAACTTTCCTAAATGTCAGCAGTAATTAGTTAGAAAATATAGTGGAAAGAATACCCCTATCAAGATAGCATCCCTATGACACACATGAAGATAATATATATTGGAATACAATTTATAATAAACAAACAACCTATGTTTCCTGAGGCCTTAACACATGGAGAGAAAGAATGTTTGCAGACAGTAAGGTTCTCTCCTGTAAGGATGATTATTTTCTTCAAATTAGTGCATAGGTTTCATGAAGTTCCAACCAGCTCTTTGGGGGAGGAATTTAACATATTTATTTTAAATCTTCCAGTTGGCCATCTCTTTCATTGTCATAAGTGTTTAAGAGAAATAATTGGATGTTGCTCTAGTTGGCTGCTAGCAGGAGCTTCAGTCAGTTTAGACCTGGTATACAGCCCTAGGTCCCCCTCCTCCATGGAGGCAGACTAATATGTGTACCTGTGCCCAGCTGGAAGTGAGCCCTGGAGGGAGTGAGGAGATGGGATGGGCTAGTGAGGACAAGGAAGACCTAGGAATGAATTCTAAGCTTCTATGAATGACTTGGCTTCTCTGTGATCTTGACCAAGTATTGTCCTTTTCCCCCCATCCGTTTGCAGTTTAGATAAGATAACTCAAAATACTTCTTCAGTATTGTAAGAAGGCAGGGCAGTGGTAACAGAGAGCCATGGAAAAAGAAATGATGTGGATTTATGGTTAAGCTCTGGCTCTACCACTTACTAGCTGGGAGATCCTGTGACCATTTCCCTGTAGCAGACACTCAATAATGGCAGCTATTAATATAACAATGTAATGATCCTTGAGGTTTAATCTTTTTGAACTATCTACTTATTCTTAAGAATATACTATACAATCTTTAATATTCACTTTTTGTGAAAATAAAGGCCAATTGGTAATAGAATAAGACTGGATAGCTATTATTGTGTAAATTTAAATGTTCGAAGATAGGATATGCAAAGTTTTCTATAAGGTTAATACTTTACTGTAAAGAAATATTCATAAACGTGTTTCTTAGAAGATAGAAAAATAGTAAATGTGAGTTAATGTTTGAATGAACACACTGGATCAGGCCAGAATTGATCTTTAAAAATTTAACCAAAAAAAGTATGAATATATACAGTATTTACTTTTCAACCTAGTAAACGGTATACAACTTAACTTATGCTAAATATGTATCTTTCAAGTCTTATGTTATAAAAACCACTCCCTGGAGAAGGCTATATTCCAGATATAAACTTAAAAAACTTTTCAAATAAAGACATAAATTCTACCTTAAAAGTTGAGAAGAAGGCAAAAAGATCACAGTTTAAAAATTTTTCCTTTACTCTTGGCTAGGGACCCCATTTTTAAAAGGCTGAATTTCCAACAATGGCAATGAATAAAAGGCATTACTGAATCATGTCATAAATTACTCACTTAACAGAAGGAATTGTAGAGCAAATCTGCAACACTTCAGTTTAAGACATCCAGGCCACCTTGCTAGCTTGAGAATCGGTAGGAACTACTAAAGTTTTGATTACCTCTTCTCCAGGTTACAAGGCTTCCTTCATAGACTACTGCTCTTAAAGAAGTAGGCAGTTACAGAGTCTGGAAGTTTTATCTCCAGTCTCTAGCAGTGCCGCCCAAACTGTCCTGAGATCTCCCTTGTGTTAAACTGGGAACTTCCACTGAGAAATCCCCCACCTTGAAGACTTCCTTTTTTGTAACTTTCAACAGCCAATCATGGCAAGATATTGAAATGAAGCAAAGACTACCAGAAAATGTTCTGTAAACCACCGTGGCTGTAGCTTTGACTTCCTTTTGAAGCAAAGATACTTTACTTGAAGAGCTAGGACGTTTTAACAAAAATCCAGAAATTGTAAACCCCAAATTATATTTGGATTAAGCACATTTTCATGTAAGAAAATTTTAAAGTAAGCTTATTTGATAAATGGCTTTTTTTTTTTTTTTTTTTTTAGGTTTTAAGAAGTCACTTTTTGACCTGAGCAGTATATTTATAAACAGTAGGTGAAGTCTAGATTTGAGTATAGTTGTCTTTGCTTCATGGCCTACAGAGGTCACTAGGATGAAGCCTAGTAATATTAAAGTTTATGCTGGATTCCAGACTGTGACCTCATGTACTTAGAAGAAAGATGAAACATAAAAGGCTCTTAAGAGCTTTTCTCCCTGGGACCTCAGATTCTCTCTTCATGTGGATAAGCGTATATGCCAGCACACTGGGGAAATGCTTTACAAATACATATATCTTCTCAAGCTACTTGGAGCAAAACATCAAATTCTACATGCAAATGGAAGGCGGCATATGCACCCCGGACATTTTTCTTTGTTATAAAATTTTAGAGCTGGAAATGTCCTTAGACACCATCTGTTCCATTTTCTTTTTATTACAGATGAGGAAACAGGAGAGGGTAAATGTTCAAAGTCACCAAGAAAAGTAGAGACAGCACTCAGATTAAAATCTGTCTTTTGAGGGCTTCCCTGGTGGCGCAGTGGTTGCGGGTCCGCCTGCCGATGCAGGGGAACCGGGTTCGTGTCCCGGTATGGGAAGATCCCACATGCCGCGGAGCGGCTGAGCCTGTGAGCCATGGCCGCTGAGCCTGCGCGTCCGGAGCCTGTGCTCCGCAACGGGAGAGGCCTTAACAGAGGAAGGCCCGCATACCACAAAAAAAAAAAAAAAAATCTGTCTTTTGAATCTGAGTGTATTTTTCTCAGTGTAGCAAGTTATTGAACAGGAAAAGGACTATAGCGATTGAGCAGTATCCTTGCTCAACTCCTGCATTTTGTAGATGAGGAGTTTGAGAACTTACCCAAAGGTTCACAGTTAGCAAAAGAACTAGAATTTAGAACTTTGGATTCTTGGTCTAGTTTCTTTTCCACTTTAAAACACCACCTCTCTTAAATTAGATGTTAAATAAACCTGAGTTATTTCTATTCCTGAAGAAATTATTCTATAAAAAGGAAATAATTCTGAATTAATCTAAAGTGATGAATAAGCTTATGATTAAAAACATTCCATTTACTCATCTAACATATCATGAAGTATTAATTTCCTTTAGCACCTTACATTTTTTAATTAACTTACTGATATCAAACATTAAACTTTCTTGGGTGTAATGGGAAAATAAAACCTATCTAATACTGTAAATACAGCAAATCAGAACAAAAAAGTAAGCTAGCCATTGGTGGAAGGAAAACTTTTTTTGTCAAGAATTTACACTTTTGAATTGGATTTTAAAAACGTAGGTTTTTAAAAATATTTTAATTTTTATTATTACTTTTTAAAGCAGTGCTGATGTCTTAACTGGGAAATGCCCCTTTGATCTCTTTATTCTGTGCCCCCTCCCTCTTCTATTTACTTTGGCATGTGAGCTTGGCATGAGCCCAAGCCCCAGCAGAACTGGCTAATCCAGGGTAATTGGTCTCAACCTGGCGGGGCACTGTTTGCAAGAAGATCCTGAGGCCAAGACAGAGAAGCTATAGTTAGAGACTCTTGTGGAGGAAATTTTGGCTGCGTGCATGGAATTTAGAACCTCTGTCATGGACTGGTTCTGGCTCTAGGCAAAACATGTGAGGCGGATGGAAGTTTTTATCTTTGTTGTCTCTAGTGGTTCCTTTTCCTATTCCCTCCCCCTCCTTTTTTCCTCTCAGAGTCATAAACCATGTGACCCGAGCAGATAGAAATGCAGAGATGCCTGCAGGGGAGGAAGGAGCAAATTGGTACTGAGGGATTGGCAAGGATTAGGGTCCAATGATTAGAAGAGGGGGGGATTAAGGGGGTGGGGAGCTCCAATCCCAAATTAGATTATGGGAGGCACAAGTCAGATTCCCATTCAGGCAGAGGTGAATGGCCAAGGGTTTGCTAATCAAAGAATGAAGAAATCACCACCAAGGGACAACAAGTTTCTCTAGTCAGGTCTGGGTGAAAGACCTCCTGAAGAAGAATCCCTGGAAAGCAGAGTCTTCCCTGGGGAATAGCGGAGGGCACAGAAGCCTATGTTCTTCATTGCTGACTGGGATTCAGAGATAGACTTCCTCCTTCAGGACGGGACCCAGGTGCCTGTAACTCTGGCCAAGAAGTTAGTTAGGCAGCTGGGCTGCATGCGGTAGGTGTTTAATTGGGAAACTTCGTTCAGACTATTACAAGGACACCTGCAGTATAAATCCATGTTCCAGGCATGGTATTTGTGGGAGGAACAGACTTTTCTAGCCTCTACTTGCTGGTGAGCTGATGCTACAGGATTTCATTGGCCCGTGGCTGCAGCAGGGCTGGGATCTGCAGGGATGATGGATACTCTCTTTTGCTACCACCTCAGTCTCTATAAAGTGCACTGTGGGGAGTAGTTGGTATCACTACTTTGCAACTTAACGTAAATTTATTCCAAAGTATTGCTCCAGTGGGGATACTTACATTTTCTCTCTTAGAGACTTGTAGAATTAAAATGTCCTTATTTAACTGAATTTCTGGTCATAGTGAACAGGGGAAGGGGATTTGGTGGAAGTAGGGAGGAGTTAGGAAAGGGGAAATGTCCTTACTTCTTACAATTCTTCTACTTAAGCTGTAACCTAAATTAATGACAGGCCTCGTATCAGTAGGTACATGCATTTAGCGTGCTTACTCAATAAACATGTATTATCTATTATGTGTTAGGTTCCGTGCTGGGTGTAGGAATTATTAAAATGCTTTTTCTTGCCTTTGAGGAGCTCATGATCTTAAGAAAGAGACAGACAGGCAAACAACATTTTCTTCCGCCCATTGCCAAAATGAGAGCAGAGATACGTACAAAGTGCCGTGTGGGCAGAGAGGCAGTTCTCAGAGCTAGAGCAACTCATGAGGAGATGCCTAGACATCCAGGAACTGAGCAAGCAAAAGATCAAGGGTTAAAAATCAATTTTGTACCTTTCTGCATATTCTCAGTAAATTCATTCTGATTTCTTTTAGGCTAACCTTGAGGCTTTTTGCTCATTTCCATAGCTTTATAAATAAAAATTTTCTAAAATCTTAATTTGGTTTTTAACATTCTAGAGGATTATTTACAGTCTCGATGATAGGTAGATACCATTTTAGTGTTTTGGGTAACTCTCGTTACAAAACAAAGCTGCGAAGTACACAGATAGCCTGAGCAGTTAAGAAGTATGTTAGGCCTGTTATTTTTGAGACTAGGAATAAAAATACGACCCTGGTTTCCACAGTACTCTGTCATCCTCATTGTATGATGGCTACATATTTTTGATTATCAAAAGGAAGAGGACACTTTGTGATGTATGATGAAATGAAGGTTGATAAAACTAAAATCCAAAAATATCTTGACAAACTCATGTTGTAGGCTGGTGCCACATGAAATATTACAGGAGTAATCACTACTCTCACTTACAGCCTACATCACCCTACAACCATCCACCATCCTAAAAACAAACAAAAAACACGAAAAAAATGCATAAGGCCAGAAAGGGATGGTGAGATGCAATTTGTAGCAATCATACAAAAATGACTTAAGAGTTTCATCTGAGGTGGTAATACAGGGATGCTAAAAAAAATTCCAAAATGAATAGGACCTTTGAATTCCCTCTAGAATGAGGGAAGTACTAGTTTTGCTTTCAGACACATCTTTCCAGGTACCACGCTTTAAAAAGACCATAGACAAACTATTTATTAAATACTCATCCATATTACATATGTATGATTGCAGGAATGGAAGATATTTAGCTTAAAGAAAATGAGAAGGAAATAACAGTATTATTATTATTATTATTATTATATTATTATTATTATTATTATACAGTATTTATACCTGAATTAAATTCTTCTATAGAGCTCCAAGGTAAACCTCAGACCAGTAAGTAGGAGCTAAAAGGAAAACAAATTTTGGTTCACTGTAGAAAGATCAACATTACAATAGTAAGAACCTGGGAGATAGTAAGTTACCCTGGGAGATAATGAGTTCCATGTTGTGGGGAAAAATCAAGCATAGGATAAATGATCACTGCTTGGGAATGTTGAAAGGTTATTAAAATCTCAGATGAGATAATAATGAGTAATACCTATATAGCATTTCCTGTGGTCCTGGCACAATTCTAAGTGCTTTACACGTATCACCTCATTTAATACTTAGAAGTATCCTATGAGGAAGGTGCTCTTTTACAGATACAAAAACTGAAGCATAAAGAAAGTTAACTAATTTATCCAAGTGCATGTAGCTATTAAGTGGAAACCCAGACATCTGTCTCCAAAGTCCATGCTCTTAACAATTTCACTATAGTGCAGCAGGGATGTCCATTATAATGCACTTTATTGAATACAAATTCCTTCATTTACTGAGGGCACAACATTTTAGAGGCAGTGAAAAGAAATTCAGGTGTTTTCTCTGTCACTTTTTATTCCTTCTTATGTCCAGTTTTGAAAGCTTCCAGCCTGCCAAGAAGTTAATGAACTGAGCATATGCCACCTCCAATCCCTGCCCAACATCTACCAGTTTGGTCTTAGGATGGGCATGTAAGAATGGTATAATTGGAGACAGCAAGGTGATGGGAAAGGAAAAGGAGGGTGGGGCAGAAGTTGGGCTCCTGTGGAGAAGTGGAGGAGGTATTAGACTTGCTGCCTTTTCTCAAGTGTCAATTTAGAAAAACAAGGGCAGCCTTGGAACAGATTCAATGCCATTAGTTAAGGAAGATGACAGTGCACATTTTGTTTCTGCAGATTTACTTAGCCTTCAATTTTTTTCCTTTCTAATCTGTTATGGATTGCTAAGTAAATCTCATAAAATAAAATCCATGATACTTTCTACAGGATACAAGGTGAACTATCTAGGTCTCCATAAAAATATCTCTATAAATTGACAGAATTTCATCAGGGAATGAAGGTACCTCACCATGGAAAGGTTTGTTTCAGGTATTATACATTCTACTTTCTCTTTTAGTGGCCAAGGTAGCAATAGTTTATTGCCAAATGGCCCTTTCATTTTGATCTATGTACTGGGATTTCTCTTGTCTGAGGTTAATGGGAATCACTGACCAAAAGAATGAGTCTCATAGGCACTTTCTTTCTAAGCTGAGAAACCCAGAAAATGATTTAGCTATTAGAATAGAGAAAATAGAAGTTACCTGGATCTTTCACAAGGGTCCAGAATTTATGAATGGTGCTTTTGCATTACCTGAAACATATTTATTTTGGATTTATAAATTTATGAAATTGAAATTGCTGTGAGGTGCTTAAGGTCATCAATAATTTTCTATGTGAGCACACAGTATAGTAATTTAGTCCTGATATAGTTTCTAACATTAGCAGGATTAATAGTTCCAATTTGTAATTCTATATAAATAAGGAGATAAAAAACATGTTAGCCCATCTATAGCCTCTACGACACAAGGCAGTGAGAGAAGAGAAAAGAGGGAGAGACAGGAAGGATAATCCTAAACTCTGGGTTTTTCTGTGGCTTTAATAAAATTAGTCAGGCTTTCAAAGATCTGACCTTTGAAAACGATTAGCTTGACTCCAGGGGGATGTTGGGAGGATTAACCACCTGAATCTTGCAGAGAGATTTCAAGATTTCTTGTGTGTTATTTATTCTTTGGTTTACCCGTTAAGTTCCTTTTTAGTTTGATCATATTTGGAGGGATGCCGGAGGCATGATGAAAGATTTAATAAACATGGGTTCCAAGTAAAATCACAAGCTATTGTTTGAGGGGGAAAAATTGAGGTAGTGGTAGAAGTGTAGGAGTAATTGTGTGTGTGTGTGTGTGTGTGTGTGTGTGTACATGCTGTTCTTTAGATAACCTTGTTGTATTCCTTTACTTCACAGGGGAAGAATCTGAGACTCAGATTGATTTTCTCAATTGATGGTGTTGACAGCTTTCTAATCTTTGGAATTAGAGATCCTAGATCCAAGATCATCTCTGACTTTACAATTTGAGGATGCTGTTAGAGTTTGGAAGCTGAGTGGAATGTGACTGGAGAACTTCAGATTGCTCTGTTGGTGAATGGCCTATGTGCTTTGTCTCTTGTTATTGGGTTTCAGGTTTTAAAATATTGTTTGAATGGAAAAAAAAAAAGCTTTCTAGAACACCTCCTTCCCAAGTCATTCATTTACTCATTAGTCCTTCATTCATCAATTGCTCTGTACTGATCACCCCTGGACAGAAGGCACTATAGAACCAAGCTCCACAACATTTCTGTAGCACACGAGAAGAATTAAGTATCACCGCTTTGTTGAGAGACAGTCTAACAGAAGGGTTAGGCACACAGTTTCTGGAGCCTTATTGTCTAAGTTTCAAATCCTGATTCCATTCTTGGATAGCTCCTTGCTTAAATCTTGTGGTAGTTTTGAGGATTGAATGAATGAGTATATCTAAAGCATTTAAAACACTGAACGCATGATGAGACTATGTGAGATTGTTGTTGTTGTTTATTCTTTGTTATATTTGTATTCACTACCTCTATAAAATCATAATGTGAATTTATACAAGCTTTACAGGAAAAATAGACAAGGGAAATTAAATTATTTAAGCAAGATCTTTTTATTTTTCTATGCAACATCCATATTGCTTTTTCCTTTTCCCCCTTATAGCCTATGTGCAGTTTGGGAAAACACCCCTGATTTCACGGGTAAGCTAGGATCGGCTTAAGCCAGTCAGCACATTACATTTCTCTGAACTTTGCTATTGGGGTGAGCATGTGACCCAAGCCAATCTAATCTGAGTGAATTTCAGAACTCTGCTTTGGAATACATAGCTCACTTTCCCTTCACCTCTTGACTTTCCTATTATGTAGTCCCCAAAGCACGTTTTTTTATTGTTTAAGCTAATTTGGGTTGGATTTTCTGTTACTAGCAACTGAAATCTTCTTGCCATAATACTCAATATAGTAAAAAAGAAGTCATGAATAACAACAATAACGGCAAAAAATAGACTTTTGGAGAAGTTGCTATGCGACAAGCACTGTCCTAGGTACTGATCTTTATAATAGCTCCATGAGACAGGTATTATGATTCTCATTCTCTGTGAGTCAAAGAGTGAAACTCTGAACACCATGTGCAAAGTATCATGACTGCAGACCTTATACTTCCAGCAGGTCCTGTTTGTGGCATATTTTTGTGCTAATATTTTTACAGAAAACAAATGTAAAAGTCTACTTAGTCGGGCTTCCTCTTCCTTGATCCCCCAGATAATTTTTTAAACCAAACATAGAAGATAATCATTTGGGCACAGCAATACTGAAACTTGACAATTAAGGACCTTGTGTATTAAGGTTTGACTTTTTAATTTTGTTTGTTCATTTTGCTTTATTTTATTGCAGGTTTAATATGAAAATCTTTTTTTCTAAAATTTGAATGTTCACTGCCTTTTTTTCTATCTCATTTATTGTAATCAAGATATTGGGCTCACTTGCAATAGATTACTCCAGCAGAAAGTCAAACTATCTTTCAGAAAGTCAAACTATCTTTTCTGGTTCTTTGAATTCTTTGGGTTTTTAAACAAATGCTTTGAAGGTTTATTCCTCAGGAATGAAGATCTTTTCTCGCCTCTCTTATATCAATGAGAAGCCAATCAGGAAACAGACAACATAGAGTAATTTAAACAGGGAAAGTTTTATATCAGGAATAATTAACTGTAACAGATGGTGATCTATGAAGGATAAAGATAACTCAAAAGAATACTCTAGGGCTCAGGAGGGTACCCAAGGAGGGAACAAATGTGGAAAAGATCTCTCTTCCCCAAGGCTGAGATTAAGGAAGGCCACATTGGAAAAGGTGTGGCTGAGGACCCCTGGATTGCAGAGAATTTTGCAATCCAGTTGCCCAGACTAGGACTGATCCATAGATACTGGACGAGCAGGAACCACTCCTCCAAAGTGCCAAGCCTGGGAAACTGGCTTCTGGGATACCTGTGACACTCATTGGGAAGCTGTCAATCAAGACGCTACTGAAACTTGATGAGAAACTGTCTGCACATGTGCCACAGAAACTTGATGAGGGTGAGTGCCACTGGAGGAAATGCGAGCATGAACCTGGCAGCCATGAGATAGGAACAAGAAGCAAATGGAAGATACTGGAACCAGTAGGAGAAGTCCTGTTCCTCTTGTAGTGTCTCTCCAGTTCTCTTACTGACAAAGCTTAACATCGTACTCATTGCAAAGAAGAAATATTCCAACATTCCACCTCCATTTTTTTAGGGCAGACAACAAAGGTAGCTTTGGAACTAGGAAGAAATACAGTTTTAGCTGGAACACTTTTGAATGTAGGGGATTCGTTTTCATTTTACCCTGTTATGTCAGTATTCAGTGGTACCTTTTATTTAAGTATATCATCTATATTACTTGAAGGTAGGTAAAACAAGTCTCTTATAAAATGTCTCTTCAGGTCCTCACCAAAGTCTTGGGGCTCCCCAAATCCTCCTTGACTAACGTCCAAAATAGGTTAGACTTTTATTTGTAATATAAGACTTTGACCCCAATTAAAATGTAACTACCTCATGAAAGAGAACTGTTATACTGTTATGGGCCATTAAACCTTAGGGTGACTGAAAACTCTAATGATAACCATTGATAAGGGAAATGAGAAATTTTTGAGGAACTAGGATGGGGGTGGTCACTGAAGAGGAACATGGGCTAAGAATGAAAAGGCTAGGAGTACAAAAGACAGTTTTGTCCATTTCTCAGTTTTGTCTAAACCGATCACATAGAGAAAAGGCAAGGAATAAGACTCTTAAGGATAAGGGAGATTTAGCAGTAAATACAGTTACTGGGAACTTTGTATATGATAGGATGGCTTAGATATTTTTGAAGTGAAATAATGAATAACTGAAAAATAGTAGTAGATGGAAAGTCCTCAACTGCATACAGTGGATGAAGGGGAGGGTAGTCTATGATGTCTAAGATGCCATTTGGCTCCAACACGTCAATAATTGGTCATTCTATTCCTTGGCATGATCGAATTTCTAACACAGAGCTTGTTTATGAGGGGACAGGACACAGGAGAAAATTGAGAAGAAAAGAAGGTGGAGTGGAGGTAAAGGTGGGGAGCGAAAGTGTGTGCCAGGATGGTTGCAGGCAGGTGGGCTGCAGAGATGACTCTTGCCCAGTGTGCAAGGCTGAAGGTGGGGTTCTTGAGAAGAAAAATGAAACTACCGAACTTGGAACAAATATAGTGAATTTAGTATTTGATGGTACATTCATTGTGGACATTCTGTTCTTGAATTTTTTTTTTTTTGCCCTAAGCTGAAACTTTCCCCTATCATTAGGGAAACTTTCCTATCTCTTCTGAAATTTTTTAAGCAACGAGATTCTAAAACACATAGTTTAGCTATATCTTACATATTCCTTCATTATTCTAAAATTATTCCACGTATTTTGAAAGCAGAGGCCATGACTTGCACATAATTTATACTCTCACGGCACCTAGAAGTGCTATGAGGATAATGATATATTTGAGTTTTGATATATTATGAGTTAATGATATAATCAAAGGAAGAATTTCCCATTTGGCATTACATGTTAAGAAAAACTTCCTACAGCAACAAGACTCTTATTCACAGAAACAAAAGGCTAAAGGCTTTGGGCATTCACTCTTTTCTTGAATAGAGTCCCACCCAGAAACTTAAGGAAACCACCCAATTGAATACCTTGGTCCTGCCCATTTATAAGAATTATGGTCCAAATAAAACAAAGAAGCTTTATGACAATGCTCAGTACGAGCTAAAGTCATGACTGTCAGGACTCCAAGCTTTTTTTCCAAGATCCTCAAAATAATTCAAGGCATAAGACGAGAGAGCCAAAAATAAATATTAATAAAAAAGATAAAGAAACATATTTATTAAGTAATTTCATTGTGCCAGGTGCCATACTATCTTAATGACTCATCTCAACCACACTATTAAGTAGATTTTGTTCTCACTCTGCAGATGAGAAAACAGAGATGGCAGGGTCACACAATCACTGATGTGGAACCAGGAATTTGGATTGAGGCCTGTCTAACTCTGGAGCCCAGGCTCTTTCTACCACATGACATAGTCTCTCTTGAGAAGAGAATCTATAATCATCAGAATGAGTGGGAAATTCACTTACTTAGTTTAGGTGCATGACCTGGGTCTCCTCTAAAAGCAGAGAACATTTCCATGAGGATTAGGTTTGTAGCTTTGAATGAAATTGGCTAGAATGAAGTGGGACTTGTCAGGGAAGCTGCCTAGACAAGAACCACAGTTTTAATCCAATTGGTGGTCCAGCAGGGCAGGGGTGTAACGGGGAAGATTTTTTCCAGTTGCTGAAATGAGAGGGCATGATCTGGAAACAGGTAGTACCACAGAAGGGTTAGCTTTGGAGCCTTGTAAATTTTTGAAGCTAAAAGTACCTCAGATATTTATTTGTTGGGATTTCCCATTACACTTTTAAAATTTCTGTCCTCTAGAGGAGACAGCTTTTGTATATACACATTCTCTTTCTGAGGAAACGGTTATTTAATAGCTGAAAGCTCTGAGTAGAATAAATTACTTGTACTAGTATACGGGATACAGAGAGGTATAAAACATTATAATCTAATCTAATGAAGAGAAGAGAGCTTAGAGGTGGGGAGATCAGTTAGGAATGATTATTTGACTGTACAGTTGGCAGAATATGGGGACTGATTAAATGTGGGAAACCAAGGAAAGGCAGTTGTTGACGATGCTACTGGGTTTCTAAGTGGATGACTGGAAAGTTGGTAATGCCGGTGCCTGAGTGCTGAATGCTGTGCCAGACACCATTCTAGATGCTGCATGCAAATATCTCATTTCACTGAATCTTTGTAATCACGCTGGAACCTAGGTGAAGGATGTAGAGAGAATAGGACCATGGTCGTGGAGAAGATTTGTTCACTTTTATGGAAACTGATATTCAGGAGGCAATCGAGCATTCATGTGGAGATATCTTAGCCAGGATTTATATTCACTCATATAGTATTAAGGTGGTAAATCCTACCAAGAGTCTGAGGAGACTGGAATTGAAGTTCTGTATCTCAATCATTATCCCCTCTTTCCCCACAATTTTACTGAGAAATAATTGACATACACCACTGTTTAAGTTTAAGGTGTATGGCATGATGGTTTGATTTACAAATATTGTGAAATAATTACCATACTAGATTTAATTAACATCCATCATTTCTTAAAGATAAAACAAAAATAAAAGGAAAAAAAAAACTCCTTGTGATGAGAACTCTTAGGATCTACTCTCTTAACTGTCCTATCTATCATGTAGCAGTGTTAACTATAGTCATCATGTTGTACATTATATCCCTCTTATTTATAACTGGAAGTTTATGTCTTTTGACCACCTTCCTTCAATTCCCCCTTCCCCTCCCCCTCTGCCTCTGGTGACCACAAATCTGATCTCTTTTTCAACGAGTTTGGTGTATTTATTTGTTTGTGTGGATTTTTATTAGATTCTACCTATAAGCAAGATCTTATTCCTTCTTTGTCTTACTTATTTCAGTTAGCATAATTCCTTCAAGGTCCATCCATGCTGTCACAAATGGTAGGATTTCCTCGTGTTTTTGTGTGGGTGAATAATATAATATGTATCTATCTCACAACTTCTTTATCCATTCATCCACTGATGGACACTTAGGTTGCTTCCATGTCTTGGCTATTGTAAGTAATGCTGCTTTGAACATGGGGAGGCAGATATCTTTTCAAGTTAGTGTTTTCACTTCCTTTAGATATATTCCCAGAAGTGGAATCGCTGGATCATATAGTAGTTCTATTTTTGATTTTTTGAGGAAGCTCCATACTGTTTTCCATGGTGGCTGTACCAATTTACAGTCTCACTAACAGTGCACAAGTGTTCCCTTTTCTCTGCATCCACACCAGCATTTATCTTTTGTCTTTTTGTTACTATTCCCTTTTGAAACTTCTTGACAAATAATTACTCTCTCTGAACAATTCCTGTCCCCCAACTCCCCAACCCAAACTCCACCCCCTGGGCCAGCTATAATCTTGTCAGGATGCATCACCTTGCCTCTTTTTATTTTTGAGGTTGAGTTTCTGGTTAGCTTTTTGGTGACCCCTGAGCAAATGTACAGATAATGTGGGCTCTTAACACTGTTCTCTGCTCTTGGGCTTCAGAGAGGGTATGGAGAAAATGGAACCCTCCTACACTGTTGGTGGGAATGTAAACTGGTGCAGCCACTATGTAGAACAGTATGGAGGTTTCTTAAGAAACTAAAAATAGAGCTACCATATGATCCAGCAATCCCACTCCTGGGCATATACCCAGAGAAAAACATGGTTTGAAAGGATACATGTACCCCAATGTTCATTGCAGTGCTGTTTACAATAGTCAAGACATGGAAGCAAGCTAAAAGTCCATCAACAGATGAATGGATAAAGAAGATTTGGTACATATATGCAATGCAATGGAATATTACTCAGCCATTAAAAAGAATAAAATAATGCCATTTGCAGCAACATGGATGGACATGGAGATGATCATACTAAGTGAAGTAAGTCAGACAAAGACAATTATATGCTATTGCTTATATGCAGAACCTAAAAAAAATGATACAAGTGAACTTATTTACAAAACAGAAACAGACTCACAGACTTCGGGAGCGAAATTTTGGGTACCAGGATTGAGAGTGGGGGAGGGATAGATTGGGAGTTTAGGATTGACATGTAAAATCCACACTGCTATATTTAAAATAGATAATCAACAAGGACCTACTGTATAGCACAGGGAATGCTGCTCAGTATTCTGTAATAACCTAAATGGGAAAAGAATTTGAAAAAGAATAGATACATGTATATGTATAACTGAATCTTGTACACTTGTACACACATTCTTGTACACTTGAACACAACACTGTTAATCGACTATGCTCCAATATAAAATAAAAATTTTAAGAAAACATGAAAAAAAAAAAGAAAATCAGAGGCAACAGGAACAAGTCTACTTATACTGCTACACACATCAGTAATTTTACTATTGAGACAATTTAAACGCAAAGTGTAGATTTGGGCTATATCTATCAACAAGACAATGGCTTAATTTATAGACTTATTTGAAGTACTGCTTCAGTCAGTATGGTTGAACCCAGTTTGGTGCGTAGAATTAGCCTCAGAGACTTTCATCATTCTTTCAGGGTGGTTCCCACAGACAGGCAATGAATAGACTGAGCAAATGAGAGTTATTTTGTTAGGCTAGAGCCAACAGAGGAGCAGATTTCCAAAACGTCTATTTAAGGTCTTTTAGGCCTTCTTTCCCAGAAAGCCTGAATCAAGGGGCTTCACTTAGTATCCATCTACCTCTGGTCTTTTACATTCCTGATCCTCAAATTATGATCCAATTCTGATCTATTGTGTTCCTAATTTCGGCATGATCAACAGACTCAAACATCCTGTGGCCTGTGCTATTTCTAAACTTTACTCTTGATTTCAATAATCATATTTCCAATCTTGAAATTACAATCTTGGACTGATTCCTGCTTCTCCCTTGCTAGAGTTCTGGTTTCCGTGGCCTTGAAGTTGCTTGAGTATGAATCATCCCATTGTTGTGACTCATCAGGAAAGATTCTGCCACTGCTTTCACAGCTTGCCTGCTAGTAAAGATTTAAGAAATTAACATATCTCTAATCCCCCAAATCTTTTCTTTGATTTCATCTTTACTGTCATTGAGGTCAGTTTAAGACTGGGAGAAAACATAATTGCTTTGCCTTCTCTTCAAAGCCAACATAACTTCTTAAAAGTAATGACGGAATTAAAACCTGACAGAGACTTGGAGACCTGTTCCTCTTCTAAGTACTTACACTGTGTGGGCTGCCTCATAAATGGGCTTATAAATACAGCCCACACAGTGTAAAACAGTCTGTGGCAACTTGATAGAAATCAGAGATTCACATTCTGGAATAAATGAAGACTGGAAAAGATTGTTTTGCCTATAACCTGGCATTTCCTTAATAGATAGGAGAGAGGATTGCCATACTTAGACATGATAGAACCTATCAATATGGACAAGCAGGTGAGGGAAAGAAGCTGAGATGGGAAAGATGGATACAGAACTGCCCTTCCAGGGACAGCTGGGTGTCCTCCACGCAGAGCACAACATGATTTGCACAGGGCTGGTTTTGGCAGCTACTGATTTTCTAGCCCGGTTCAAAAAGAGCCAATTCATTCCCTGAGCAAAGGAAGACCCTAGTCCTTGCTGTTGATGAGGAAAACATTACCTCCTGCCCAGAGTTCAGTTACTTAAGCCTGTAGTACCCAAAAAACAGTATATGGACTGTTGTCTATTATCAGACCACGTGAAATGAGGAGGATAATGTAGTGGTTTTTCCTCTAAAGCTAAATTTAGTCACTTTAAAGAATAGCTTTTTAGTCTGAGATTTGTTCCCTCCTACTTTATTTTTTTTTGGTATTAATATGTGCTTTTAAAAAATAAAACAACAGTGTTAGTGGATGGTCATTATTGGTTTTTATATCTTTGCTTAGCAAATTAAAGTTGAACAACCTTGTATTAGTCTCCAAAATATTTTTTGAAGATATTACTAGTTCATAAAATCCAAACATTTTGGAAGTTCTGATCTAAGCCACACACTCTCCAGCTATATACCAACTGACAAGGAAACAGGAAACCTAATCAGGGAGAGACCATGTTTTTTGCATGGTAGCAAACAGAGTGTGGAACAAAAGTGGCATCGAATTCCAGACCCAATTCTCTAAGTCAGTAGTAGGAGCTGCTGACCATCCTAAATGTCATCTCTGGGTTTTCTATCAAAGGTATTTTTGAGTACCATTTGAAATTATTGCTGTTGTTTGGTTATTATTGATAGGAAATCAGGAAGATGAAAATCAAGGATTTCATGAGAAGTATTGATAAAGCACAAACTATAATTACATAGTTACAGATAAAATGAATATATAATGTTATCGTAAGTGTGTGACCATTTAAACATACTAGTTTATTATTCGCTGTCAGGTTGGTGTCACAAAGAGATGCTGTCAAATTGTCTGGCCAGGCTGAATCAAAATCCACTCCCTTTGGGAAATGCTCCTCTTGGAATTGATTGTTTCTTCATCTAAACTCTCATCATATCCACGTCGGGGATGCAAATGCTGGACATTGGGTTAGGTTGCTGTGTTGGGAAGGATTCTAAGGCTAAATATGTGCTCAAAGAGAAAGAATGTTATCAATGGTCATTGATATCTTCCAAAGGCTCCAGAGGCAAGGTAGTGGGACATATGTGTGGTGGCTGTGTATTTACCAACTTGGATCGATACCCTCACTTGATACGTAGCATATACTGCTCTAAATTGTAGCTGTCAGTTAATTTATACAAAGACACTCTTTCTTGTCACCATGGTGCTTCCTGTGAACTGAATATAAAAGTGAGTTTTCATAATATGGATTGTGCTTTTCCATAGGAGCAACGCTTTAATTGTGGGATATATTTCTACCCACAGACTCAACATCAAATATACCAGAAATAGCAAACAAAGAATGTCCCACAAAAGAAAAAAGGCCTTGAAACAAGAGAATTGCTTTCTTCCTTAGAATTTAGAGATAAAAAAGACCATCCATGTCCTTGCTACCTACGTGTGGTTGACAGATCGGCAGCATCAGCATCGTTAGACTATTAGAAATGCAAAATTTTAGGGCCTTGCCTTTTTTTTTTTTTTTTTTTGCTGTACGCGGGTCTCTCACTGCTGTGGCCTCTCCCGTTGCGGAGCACAGGCTCCGGACGCGCAGGCTCAGTGGCCATGGCTCACGGGCCCAGCCGCTCTGCGGCATGTGGGATCTTCCCAGACCGGGGCACGAACCCATGTCCGCTGCATTGACAGGCAGACTCTCAACCACTGCGCCACGAGGGAAGCCCCGCCTCTGCCTTTTGACAAGATCCCCAGGTGAGTCTTGCTCTGTCAAGGAAACCAGGACCTGGCAGAGTAGCGAACCGAACAAAGTCTATCATGACCACAGGATGAGGGCATTCTTAGCACAAGTTTAAAAGAGGAGCCCAGGGCAGCGGGGACACAGGACCAGGCCAAGTCATCAGGAGGGCTGAAAGGAAGAGCTGCGTCATAGGAAATGCTGCTGGGCTGTGCCTGGAAAGTCAGTGCAAACTCACCGGGCTCCTTCCTGGGAAGAGATGATGTGGCTCTTCTAAAATCCCAACGAGTGCCTTGGCTGGAGTTGGGACTCAGAGATTAATCAGTGGGAAGAGGTATAATAAACAAAAGGGGAGAGAACTAGTCACGTCTTTTCCATCCTACTTCCCTCAGGCTGCTCATTAAAATCATCTGGGGAACCTTAGAAACACTCTAGTGCCTGGGTACCACCCCAAGAGATTCTGACTTAATTGGTCTCAGGTCTGTCCCAAGTGTCAGTATTTTAAAAATTTCCCCAATTGATTGTTTTGTGCGAACAGCATTGCAAAGTCTGTGATATTTTATTTCTTTAAAGACCTTCAAAATAAAGACCTTCAGGGGGAAAAATAATAAGTGTTTACACTTCATAACAAAGCAGCTCTCCTATAGCATAAATACATGCTCACATAAATTAATAAAAGATTAGATAAGCATTTAATTAGAAATATCTTTTTATTGTGTTAGAACCTAGAAGGATGGGGGTAGGGGCATGAATTTGAAGAGCTAAATATTTTTCTAAACTACAAATAAAGTCTTTGTACTTTAAATTTCCTGTCGAAAACAGATACTCAGAAGTTTACATTGGGATTAAGAATGGGGGGGGGCCTGGATCTGATATGTGACCTCCTGCTAGTGATTAACCATGTTGACACTGATGAAAGCGTGGGTGAAGGTGAAGAGTGGGTGTTAATTAGACTGCCTTGAAGTGGAGCAGCTCCACAAAAGGCTAATCCTGGAAATGCAGAGATTCTTTTTATTACCTTAACACCTAGTTGGAAAATTCCTATGAAGGAAAGGAGCAAGAAGCTAACGTTTATTGGGAGCCTATTCTGTGCTGGGCTAGGCTTTCTCATTGCATTTTCACAACTACCTTGTGAATTAGATATTTTTCAGAGGATAAAGTAGGCTCCCAGAGACTAAGTAACTTGGACATAGTAAACGGCAGATCAGGATTTGAATTCAGGTATGTCTGTCTCTAGGGCCTGTGGTCTTTGTATGGCACACATGCTGTGTTCCCCAAAGGGCAGAAGGGCTTGTTAGATCGTGTTTTTTTGATATCCATAAAGACATTTCCCACACATGATAGATGGCTGACAAGTATTTCTTTAAGAATCCACAGCCAAGTTGCATGTGAAACACATATTAAGCAGATGTGTCCAGCTGTGTTTTACATTGTGGTAATGGACTGTGATCTGGCTCCTCTCACTTCCCATCACATCCCATCATTCTCTTTCTGGTAAATCTTCAACTATTCCCATCCTATAGTATACTCCTTCTCTCCTATGGAGCTGAAGAACCAAATGCTGGACTAACTCCCAGACTCTCTATAAATCCTATAACTGATGATTCTGGCCTGACAGGTTTTGCCAGTTTAGGTGGAGGGTCAGATTGGACCAAGCCTGGAGACACCCAAGAGAACTCAACGAGTTGCCTGGTGCTTGAGCCTTGATTTGAGTTCGATCCAGGTGGAATTGGGATAGAATCATAACTTCAAATACACTAATTCAGAGATTCGTTCAGGCTTAACACTCAATAGTTAACATTATGGTTTTCTAAGACTATATTTCTGAATTACTGATGGAACGGAATAAAACTATTGTCAAAGGTAATTCTGGAGCTGGCTCTTCTGTATAATTTCATGTATTCAAGACTGCTTGAATCACTAAGGTGAGCTCATGGGAAAATTATTTTGATAGCAACTCCGCAAAATGGACACTAAATATTAAACACCTAAAATGAAAGCTGTAGTTTTCATTAGATTTGAATGAGAGAAAGTGCTAAAAATAAGCAATTCTATAAAAAAAGTACCGGTGGTTAAATAATTGATAACAGTTGTAAGATTGGTTTGGCAGCAGAAGCAGTCTTGTGGTGATTTGGGACAGCTGTAAGGGCACATGACTGTCACGAGTTATGGTTTCAATACTAAGCATGGTGTGAACATTCATTAAACTGGGTAAGAGTTAGCTAAGTGGAAAATACAGTTTTGGGACTAGTCTGAAACATACCCAGTGCATTACTTTGGGATCTCCCCACCTCCAACTTAGGGTTTGACTGATTTCCTCTTTCTCAAAGTTTAGATGAGAGAGACAACAATGATGAGAATGTTTGTGATTCACTAGGTACACAATGGTTCTAGGTTTTGTGTTAGGCACTTGTATGCACACATTAGCTCTGAAGTTAAAGCTCATAAATAGAAAGGACTTATTTCTTTATTTAAAAAGTTTTCTTCCAGTTTTATTCAGATATAATTGACATACAGCACTGTATAAGTTTAAGGTATACAGCATAATGATTTAATTTACATACATCATGAAGTGATTACCATAATAAATTTAGTGAACGTTCACCATCTCACATAGGTACAAAATTAAAGAGATACAGGGGATTCCCTGGTGGCGCAGTGGTTGCGCGTCCGCCTGCCGATGCAGGGGAACCCGGTTCGCTCAATATTAAAAAAACAAACCCGGTCCGGGAAGATCCCACATGCCGCGGAGCGGTTGGGCCCGTGAGCCATGGCCGCTGAGCCGGCCCCTCTGGAGCCTGTGCCCCGCAACGGGAGAGGCCACAGCAGAGGGAGGCATGCATACCACAAAAAAAAAAAAAAAAAAAAAAAAAAAAAAAAGAGATATAAAAAAACATTTTTTTTCTTGTGATGAGAACTCAGGATTTACTCTTAAAAACGTTCATATATAACATATAGCAGTGTTAATTACATTTGTCATGTTGTACATTACATCCCAAGTAGTTATTTATCTTATAACTGGAAGTTTGTATCTTTTGATAGAAAGGACTTATTGTAGATACAAAG
The DNA here is from genome assembly GCF_002837175.3 of Physeter macrocephalus. Lineage (NCBI taxonomy): Eukaryota > Metazoa > Chordata > Mammalia > Artiodactyla > Physeteridae > Physeter > Physeter macrocephalus. The sequence goes on along the minus strand of NC_041215.1, from coordinate 67,160,288 downwards.
TGTCAGCTTCCATCTTGTTCTCCATATTCTGAAGGAGCTATAGCATTTTCAGGGATACTAGCAACATTATTATTGAGCTCTCCTGGAACTGTGCTTGGGTGGGACAGATGCTAGAGTTAAGTCAGGGAAACAGAAGTCATGCTCTGTTCAGGAGTCTGTATTCCCTGGGGAAACTGAGTATCAGGAGTAGTCTTGGCAGGGTCTGATCCAGTTCCTTTGTTTCCCAGTATAGTTAAAAGTACAGGGGAAAAAAAGCATGAAGAAAGGGAACAAGTCTGTATTCACAGGTTGTCTGCTATATTGAAGCCTTTCCTGGGCAGGCATTTTTGTTGCAGCGAAAATCATGCAATCAAGGAGCTTTAAAAATAGACAAACATAGCAGATTTCTTCTCCCAGTGGAGAATGTACACTCCCTTCCAGGTGTTACATCAACAAAAGAACAGACGTAGTGAGCAGAGTTCTGACTCGATGTTGGCCTCCACTTAATCTCTTGCCTGAGCTCTTGTGTAGTGCACCTCCTGAATAACCATTCATGGCATCCCTGACACAAGATTTTATTTTATTTATATTAGTTTACTTCTTATAAGATAAGGGGATGGTTGCAGAAAAGTATTTCATCTTCAGAGTCTCAGTATCATATGTTTTCAACTTGTATGTAGTGGGAAAAATTTCTCCCCTCCTAAGTTAAAACTCTAAAAAGAACAAAACAACAAAAAACCCAAATATGTCCAATTTTCATAGGTCAGTCAGTGGCTTTTGTACTGCAGAGCAAAACTTATTGTGGATTCTACTGTGGGTTTCCAGAGAGGGGAAATGTAGGTACTTTCTGGAGGGTGGATCTTGGTGCTACCCCTTGAGAGACAGTGAACAGATGTAGGAACTTGGAGCCATTGAGGGAAGGAAGAGAAGAAGGAGAGTATTGGGTTTCTAGTTCGGGAAGTGAGTTAAAAGTCTTGATGATAAACGTTTGGATATTAGTGGGAAGATGATGGAAATGAAAAGACCGTAATATGTTCATGTGAAATCTAGGCCCCATCAGAAATCAAGGTTAACAGAATTAGTCACTTTCACTTATTCTCGTTTCATAATACTTACAAAATAGCATTGTTAATCTGCTCGATAGACTTGTCAGAGGCTGCAATTTGGATTCCCAAGCTCTATCACAATCTTCTTCTTTAGCTTAAATTGTAGAAAAAATACATTAAATATATTTTTGGAAAAAAAATGGAGTGGTGTATTCATCCATAATCTTATAACTCTGAACTTTTCTCTCTTAGATTTTCCTAAACACATACATATATTTAGTTGCAGTAATTATGTACATGCAATTCTGTGCTCTACATTTTGATGCATTTTCTCATAGATATTTTTATATTGCTTAATAGTTTTCATAATGATCATTTGTAACAACTGCAAATATTCCATTGAGTGGATGTACTATAGTTAACTCTTTCCCTATCGTTGGATATTTAATCCTTTTAGACTCTTTGCTTTTTAATAAAGGTAATCAGGCTATTTACATATATCTATATAGACACATAAAATTGAGATATACTTGGTCTTTAGAAATCATTCTATTTAATTAAAAAACATTGCTTGTCTCTTGCTTGGCCTGTGCTCCTGTCTTGTATTCTGTAATTTAGAAGATGAATATAATTACTAAAATTCTATTGGTGATTATTTGAAAGGATTGGTTCTCAAACTTTAGTGACTGTCAGAATCACTTGTGGGACTTATTAAAAAGTACATTTCTGGCTCTATCCTTAGATGTATTGATTAACTAGATCTAGAGTGTGGGCCTAGACTTTCTTGTGTAGGGGTTATAGAGCATATTTGATAAGTAAACACTGTTTTCAGGAAAATTTAGGACATCTTTTAACACAATTGCTGTTAGAATTAACCATGGAATGCTTAGGTTCTATATTTGAGCTTAAGTAAACTTTTAAATATAGTCTGTATAACCTAGTGATTCTTATACCTATAAGCATAAAATCTAGTTTTGACTTTATGCCATCACTCACCAGGCAGTGGAGAGGAAGTGAGACTGAGGGAATGAGGAGGAGATCGGCTACCCCTGAGCTGGAAGACAGACAGGAAGGCAGTCCTGCCCACTGTGCGTGTGAGATGATGTGGGATGTGGGGAAGATGTTGTAAGGAGGACCCAGGGATCCCTGAGTTACAAAGTGATGTGATAAAGAGACAGCACACCTATTGGATTTCTTAAGAAATCTAAACAGTGATTTAAACAAAAACAGAATATTTAAATGCATGTAATCAGCTTTACAGTTTGATGAGATCAATGGCTTAAATTCATGTTCAGCATTAAAAAATTAATATCTCCACATTCTCAGAATGAAATATCTATGTTTATCACACTTCCTTCAAGGGAATCAGAGAATAAAATTGTGATTAGAACCCAGTATGTTTTTATATGGTGTTCTTCTATTTTAGTGTGTCCATCATGAATCTCAACACATTTGTCAGACTGTTCTTTTTCCTTTATTTCTCAAAATAAGCAGTGAGTGGGCAGATATCTTTCCTACTTTATAATTACAGGAAGAGAAGCACTGGAAAATGAAATATTTTGCTTAGAACCCCATACCAGCTAATTGATCTCTTTTCCTGGATTATCTGAGGGTTGAGGCCTTTATAAATGCTACAGTAGACTTAGCACTGTTTTCTGTGTGTCTCTCACATTTCTGCATGAGTAGAGACACAGACTGCCCTTTGCTATGGAATGTCTTTTCAAGAAGGTTTATATAGCAAACAGCCTTTGAAGACAGAGAGAGTGTTTCCCACCAGAACAAAGGGCAGGCATGCTTGCTGTCCAGTGTAAAAGATCTAAGTTTCCTCAGTTCAAAGATCCTTTTCTGAAATGCAACCCACTGCATGTGCCGGCATCCATGTGGACCCATCTGCATTGCCTCCCTGGGATTTGAAGACAAGGAAGAACTGACAGAAATATGCTATTCATGCTGCTTGCTGCTGTGCCGTGAGTAATAAGTCCTTCATCTCTGACCCAAGAGTTTCATATCCTTTTCTGAAATGCAACCCACTGCATGTGCCGGCATCCATGTGGACCCATCTGCATTGCCTCCCTGGGATTTGAAGACAAGGAAGAACTGACAGAAATATGCTATTCATGCTGCTTGCTGCTGTGCCGTAATAAGTCCTTCATCTCTGACCCAAGAGTTTCATGTCATCAGCCAACATTCATGAAACTATGGCAGGCTAACTTGTTATCTAATCAATAAGATACAATCTCACGGCCTTCACAATTCTTGACAACCACAAAATGGCATTCAGTTAAAGACTGTGGAATAGACTCAAGGCCCAGATAATAGACTGTGGGTCTTCTGATTATAAATTCATGGTCCATGGAGAAGTTGGCACTGCCCCACAAAGTATGGCCAAAGAAGAAATAACAGCAACCACACAACCCCTGGGAGAAAAAGACACCTAAGTAGAATGCACTGCTAACAAATATGCTTAATCTGTTTCATTTGTACTTGAAACTGTCAAATTTGGAATCACAAATATGGATGACCAAGAAATGTTATGTTACTTTATTTTCTGTAAGTTACTAAGCAGGTAAAAAAAAAAAAATTGTCATCATTGTGCTCCTTTTCCTTCCTTCCAGAGGTTTAAATTTTACCCAGAAAATAGAGGCAGAGCCAGTATGGTCAACACTGAAATGCGCTTTGTCTTAACCAGTGGGGTTCCCCTTGAATCAGCAGCCGACCCTGCTGCTTCTGTGACACCTGGCACTCAACATTATCTCTCCTGAACCTCTCCGCTGGGAGGGAAGTGCAGGTCACAGGCTCCTCCAATCTCTTTCCAGATGAGGGGAAACCTCCTCTCTCTGTCAGGTCAACTTCTTTCTCATCATCCTCATAACATAATACCATAACGTTTACCTTCAAGGAGCTCTCAAGTATTGGAAAACAAAGTCAGAAAGGAAACATTGGGACTTCCCTGGTGGCCCAGCGGTTAAGAATATGCCTGCCAATGCAGGGGACACGGGTTTGTGCCCTGGTCCGGGAAGATCCCACATGCTGTGAGCAACTAAGCCCGTGTGTCACAACTACTGAGCCTGCACTCTAGAGTCCATGAGTCACAACCACTGAGCCCGTGCGCCTAGAGCCTGTGCTCCGCAACGAGAGAAGCCACCACAGTGAGAAGCCCGCGCACGGCAACTAAGAGTAGCCCCTGCTCGCCGCAACTAGAGAAAGCCCGTGCGCAGCAATGAAGACCCAACGCAGCCATAAATAAATAAATAAATAAATAAATTTATTAAAAAAAAAAAAAAAAAAAAGAAACGAAACATTGGGCTCCTGGAGCAAAGGAATCCAAAGGGCATGGCTCTTTTTCTGGAAAAGGGCTTAAGAAGGAAGTGTAGGGGCTTCCCTGGTGGCGCAGTGGTTGAGAGTCCGCCTGCCGATGCCGGGGACACGGGTTCGTGCCCTGGTCCGGGAAGATCCCACATGCCGCGGAGCGGCGGCCGCTGAGCCTGCGCGTCCGGAGCCTGTGCTCTGCAACGGGAGAGGCCACAACAGTGAGAGGCCCGCGTACCACAAAAAAAAAAAAAAAAAAAAAAGAAGGAAGTGTAATTCGAGAATACAGAATGATTTAATATCTCAGTAAATTATCCTGCCACACTATGTTTTATATTTTTTCTTTCTTTACATTCTCCTTGGATCCTTTGCTTTAGTGAAAGTGGATGACCAGGTGGTAGTGATGGGATGAATTGGGAGATTGGGATTGACATGTATATACTAATATGTATAAAATACATAGGTAATAAGAACCTGTTGTATAAAAATATAAATAAATAAAATAAAAAAAACTGGATCACAACTTTTTGTAGAAACATAGGTTAAAAAAAAAAAGTGAATGACAAGTTTTAAAGTGTTGTATGGACCGTTTTAAGGATGTAAGTTCCAGAACAGTAGCCTGGGGGTAGGAGCGGGGTTTAACGAAAGAGGCAGCACCTACAGAGAACAAGCAAAATGAATAGGAAACCTGTGGGTTGGTGCCTTTGGCTCTAGTCCTCTTTGTTCTCTTCAACTAGTAACCCTTCCTCCCTCTATCAGGCTGTCAAGGTAAAACCAACTAGCAGAATGCCTGCTTAGCCAACCCTTCCACATTTGAAGACTATGTAAATGACAATAAAACACTGGCAGTATGTGCAGATTCTCTTGCATACTAGATTCAGAAAGGAAAATATGGTCTGTCTTGACTCTCACTGCTGTCAAGTGTTTAAATTGTCCTTCCAGCATATATTTAAAACACATTGTCATTGCAATGTTACCAAACAGTGAACAAGTCAATGTATCTGAGACCACGCAGTGATTGACACTCTCTAAGTCAAACAGAGCGACATGGAACCTCAGCCTGGGACTGCCGTTTCCAGCTCTGAGGATCGCTGACGCTGTTTCTGACAGTGTGGAGAGATGTGTTGTGTTGGTTCACAACCACAAGCTGTAGAGTCAGAAGGTAGCTTCCATTCCTTGGTCGCTTCGTACACTTGCTTCCCTGAGTGAGAAAGAACTGAGGCAAAGTGCAGTGATGTCACAAACACATTTTCAAGCAGTTCTTTTTAATGTGAATCTTTGGGGGGTGGTTTCTTCTTTTGTTGATTTTGCTCTTTTATTGTATTTGGTTTGGAGAAGAGGAGCATATCTGGGTTACATGCTCAGGTAGGATCACTTATAGGATCATGGAGCAAGGCTTCTGGGTCGCACAGTCGCACGTGGCTGAGCAAGGTCCTTGTCCTCAATTTAAATCATTTGCTAAGTTGCTCACTAATCATCACAAGAACTCATCTAAGCTTCAACTTTAAAAAATGGAATTTGCACCTGGAATGAAAGGTCCAACTAACCTTCTCGGTTAGAATGAAGTTCTAAGCAGCTGCCCGCACCACCCTCTCAATGGAATTAGGATGAAACATTTTTTCACTCCTAGATTATGTGCCATTGTGGAAGGCAGAAAATGCATTTTTCATCCTTGTATTCTAAAGTGTGTCTCTGTGCCTGGCACAATATACATGTTTGATAAATTTTTGTCAAATGAGTAAAGGAATGAATGCCGACAATTAAATAACCATGCAAATAAAAAAAGAGTCTTGGACTTCCCTGGTGGCACAGTGGTTAAGAATCCACCTGCCAATGCAGGGGAGATGGGTTCGAGCCTTCTGGGTCGCACAGTCGCACGTGGCTGAGCAAGGTCCTTGTCCTCAATTTAAATCATTTGCTAAGTTGCTCACTAATCATCACAAGAACTCATCTAAGCTTCAACTTTAAAAAATGGAATTTGCACCTGGAATGAAAGGTCCAACTAACCTTCTCGGTTAGAATGAAGTTCTAAGCAGCTGCCCGCACCACCCTCTCAATGGAATTAGGATGAAACATTTTTTCACTCCTAGATTATGTGCCATTGTGGAAGGCAGAAAATGCATTTTTCATCCTTGTATTCTAAAGTGTGTCTCTGTGCCTGGCACAATATACATGTTTGATAAATTTTTGTCAAATGAGTAAAGGAATGAATGCCGACAATTAAATAACCATGCAAATAAAAAAAGAGTCTTGGACCTCCCTGGTGGCACAGTGGTTAAGAATCCACCTGCCAATGCAGGGGACATGGGTTCGAGCCCTGGTCCAGGAATATCTCACATGCTGCAGAACAACTAAGCCCGTGCGTCACAACTACTGAGCCTGTGAGCCACAAATACTGAGCCCGCGTGCCACAACTACTGAGCCCGCGTGCCACAACTACTGAAGCCCACGCGCCTAAAGCCTGTGCGCTACAACAAGAGAAGCCACCGCAATGAGAATCACACCACAAGGAAGAGTAGCCCCCGCTCGCTGTAACTAGAGAAAGCCTGCGCGCAGCAACAAAGACCCAATGCAGCCCTAAATAAATAAATAAATAAATAAATTAATTAATTTTTTTTTTTAAAAGAGCATTTCGGGTTTCCTGGGTCCTGTTTTCAGAGGTTACTCTTTCTAGGCCATTTTTTTCCAGCTCTAATGACTACATCTCATTTTATTACGTCTTTCATTTTTTTCTAATTAAGCTTACCATGGTTCACAAACCCTGAGAAAGTAGCAAGGTTATCCACTAAAGAGTGTTTTTTGACCCACATTCCCTTAGTAAGCATCCCTGGCAGTGTTTTTTTGACTTCCCCAAAGGGTAGTTACATAGATTTTATATTATTTAGATGGAGAAAGAAGAAAACAACATGATCAATGAAATTAAGCCTTTTGCATAATTAGGGAAAAAACACCCTTTTGCCTGGCACAGTTTCAATCTTCTTTTTCACCAGCTGCTAAGTCATTTTCATATCCCTAGCTGCTTCCTCCAAGCGCAAACACACCTGTTCTCCCAGCTCAGTACCCATTTTATGCTGGCTCCTTGTGAGCAGGAGGAGTATTTTGACTTGCATCAGAGAGCTGAATAATCATCTCTTTATTCTGGGATGACAATAGTTGTCTTTGGCAGAGGTAGGCAGCTCTGTAGTGGTCAAACTCAGAGTTATCCTCCTTAGGCTCTGAGTAGGACAGTTCACTTAGTAAACCATTTTAGGTAAAGCTACAAGCTTGGATTTCTCTCTCTGGTCAACTTGTTGCGGTAGCAATCTGTGAAAGCCCCTCTGACCTGGCTGTGCTTTATACAATGCCCAACGCTTCACGTCTGGTGGCCAGTCCAGAGACAACCAATCCTGTGCTTCCATGTTTACTGCAGATGAAGTCCCCAACAGATTGGGTGACTGGCAGCCTAAGTGGCTCCTCTTGCTCTGGCAACTCGAGGACGGAACTTGAACTAATGCATAAAGCCTGCATAGCTTATGTGTGAATGGGAACAAAGCAAAAGCAAGTGTCAGAGATAAGATTAAGTGAGGTCAAAGGCAGAGCAATTAGTGTGCTGACTGGCAGTGATATGTGACAAAAGTAGGGGCTATTCCCACCTCTGCTATTCCTATTATACTCCCATCAGGTACAGGTGAATTATATGGAAGTCAGAGTTTCAGTTCTCAGTATCCTTAATGCTCTTTAGCTCAGAATGTTCAAGAGTAACGGGCTCATTTTTTTATTGGGAATTGCTTATAGGTCCCCAAGCCCCATCTGACTTATAATAGTTTCCCAAATAATGGTGTCATTCTGAGGATTTCTTTCCATTGTTCCACTCTGTATTCCTTCCATCTAGTTAGTACACCACTCATCTTAATTAGTAAAATGCCATCCTGTCCGGTTCTCCTTTGCCAGCAAGTCATTCAGTTCCCAAATCACTTCTTCACCTCTATCCCATAGTTTAGTATTTTGCAGCAGAAAAACTGTAACATACCACATTCTTCTCCCTGTTAGGGAAAAGTGAAATCCGCTACAGCAGTGCTAATTAAGCCGAGTTTAACATTAGCTTTAATTTAAAGCGGCCCTCCCGAGACTTCCTAACATACACTCAGGGTGTCATAAAATACGAAGCCACACTCCCTCTCCATTAGCGTCCATTTATTTGGTATCAACACCAAGCAGCAATAAACAGGCACAACATGTTCCTTTCTCTCCTAGGCTGCCGGGCAGCAGCCTGCTCACTGGAGACTTGCTTTAGCAACAGTAGCAGCAGCACAAGCAGCATCCTTTAGGTGCCTGGGTTAAAGCAAGTTGGGGTATAAAGTATCTCGCTAGGCATCTCTCTCTCTCTAATCTTAGGTGTGTTTTATAGTTTTTTTTTTAAGAAGATGTTGGGGGTAGGAGTTTATTAATTAATTAATTTATTTTTGCTGTGTTGGGTCTTCATTTCTGTGCGAGGGCTTTCTCTAGTCGCGGGGAGAGGGGGCCACTCTTCATCGCGGTGCGCGGGCCTCTCACTGTCGTGGCCTCTCTTGTTGCAGAGCACAGGCTCCAGAAGCGCAGGCTCAGTAGTTGTGGTTCACGGGCTCAGTAGTTGTGGCTCATAGGCTCTAGAGCGCAGGCTCAGTAGCTGTGGCTCACGGGCCTAGTTGCTCCGCAGCATGTGGGATCCTCCCAGACCAGGGCTCGAACCCGTGTCCCCTGCATTAGCAGGCAGATTCTCAACCACTGCGCCACCAGGGAAGCCCTGTTTTATAGTTTAAAGTGCATCATGGCAGTGAGTTAACTGTTGAAATAACTTGTATTAAAAGGAAGACTCGATCACGCTCAAAATGGAATTGGTTTGGCCAGAGGTGATTTTCGGCAGAAAGCAAACAGGCAGTGGAGGCTGCCGGGCATGATACTGTGATTATGATAGGTCTATGAGTCAAGCTGCTTTTTAAAAACCTTTTGTATACCTGTTGTCACACCTCCACCGGCCAGATCTAACCCTCCACCCGCTCCTCCTGTCTCCTGGCAGCCAGTGCCCTCATTATGGAGTTTTCCTGATCCCCCTCCTTCATGGAACTGTAAATGCTCAGTATATCTCTGGCCAGTAGTTAATGCTACTCTATTAGTTTAGTCTAAAGTGTTTATGTTCGACCTTCCAGATAAGCATTTTTAGTACAGGTAGGGTTTAACAATTTTTTTCAATTTTCATTTTGTAAACATCAAACACCTAAAAAGGAGGTTTTAAAAGAAGAGAAAGAAATCCTAGCACATCAGTAACTTCTTAATCCAGTTGTATCAGTTGTTCCTGCTGGTAAGACCTCAATGCATTTAAAAATGCAGAGGAGTAATACATTTTAAACTGTCTGGATAAGGCGATCTTCACAAATTCAGCGTGAACACAGAAGCCTTCTGTTTTCTTCTTGTCATGTAGATCAGAGCTAGAATTTTAATAAATAATAAATAAGAGAGGTCGGAAGAAGAAAAATCCAAGGGAAATATCAATAATATCAAACATCTTCTAAGTCCCATCTGTTGCATCACCCATTAGCCGAGAAATTGCAGAGAGCCCTAATAATAGTACTTGTGATTTAAATAGCACCTTTCAAACAAAGAGCTTTGCTATCACTAATCTCATCTTTTACAACTTCCTTATAGGAGCACCTGGGACAGGAATTATTTTCTATGTCTTACAAATAGAAACACCATGGCACAGGGGGTTAGTGATTTAAACAAGGTCATGCTGTTCACCCGGGGCAGATAGAGGATGTGGACCATATGCCGTGACTATGGTACATCTTTGTAGCAGCTACATTGTTTAGATCTATGCAGACCCAGACCCAGATGTAATGTAATGACCTGAACAGCATTGTACATAAGCTAATTGTGGGCAAAGATCAGATCCCCTGCTTAAGGGGATGATGGTTGCATGCATAGTAATATGTGTTCTTTGTAAATGCATAATAAATGTCCTTTGCCTGGGTGAAAACACTTAAAGGACTGTCTCTTAACTGCCTTTCTCTAGCACAAATTTATTGTTTTTTTTTTTTTTAAAGAAGATGTTGGGGGTAGGAGTTTATTAATTAATTTATTTATTTTTGCTGTGTTGGGTCTTCGTTTCTGTGCGAGGGCTTTCTCTAGTTCTGGCAAGCGGGGGCTACTCTTCATCGCCGTGCGCGGGCCTCTCACTATCGCTGCCTCTCTTTTTTTTTTTTTTTTCTTTTTTTTTTTTGCGGTACGCGGGGCTGTCACTGCTGTGGCCTCTCCCGTTGCGGGGCACAGGCTCCGGATGCGCAGGCTCAGCGGCCATGGCTCACGAGCCCAGCCGCTCCGCGGCATGTGGGATCTTCCCGGACCGGGGCACGAACACGTGTCCCCTGCATCGGCAGGCGGGCTCTCAACCACTGCGCCACCAGGGAAGCCCACAAATTTATTGTTTTGATGGTAATGTATGTTTATCATAGCCTGAGTTCAGTTCTTTCTCTGTGTGTGTTTAGGTATGGAATTTTTGATATGCTGGTCAAATCTGAGCTACTGCTATTATAACAAATTTAGACAAAAAGCAACAGTAAATCTGATGAAATAAATATGTAATAAAGTTCTGTCAGTCTTAGATGCACTCCAGCAGATTTCCCTGGGATATGCAGTTGCGAGTCATCTTCCACTGATGGAAAATATTCCTAGTTGGAGGCCCACGTCTGCTTGGCTGTGAGCAAGACCACGATGCTTCACAAGAAAAACTATAGGGAGAACAGTAGCTCCTTTTATTTAAGAAACATTGGCCCACCCCTTCGTTGTAGTGAGACAAGACTTCTGGGGTCTGGCTGCGCTCCCTGGCTTAGCAGTGGCTCTGCTACAGTCTGTTCACCCACGATCTTACTGTACTGCCCATGGAGCTGGACAGCCAACACCCTGAACAATCTTCTGTGACCACCCAGTCACGTGCTGGCCCTGGGGAAGAAAGTGCTCTCCCAGGCCCTTCTGTTCGGGCACCTCGTTTTAGTCACTCCTGTACTGGTCACAGTCCATGTGACTGTGGGGCTTCTCTGAGAGGCTTATAGCTGATCCAGGAGAAATATATCTCTCTATATGTGTATATGATAGATATATATATGGTATTAGTATAGGGATACATAACATTTTGAGGAAGTTTCCTGATCCTAAAAATCAACAGGAAAATTAATAAAATTTGAAGAGTAAAATAAAATGAGCTATGTGGTTCTAACCTGTAAAAATTTTACAATCTGCTAACAATTTTATAGCAGAGTTCTAGTAAAACGTCCTAAATAACAAGGAATTATGTAGGTAGAAGGAGTCATTCCATATCTAATTTCATCCCCATATATTTTAATAGAGTGGGTGCCACTGTTTTCACTGTCAATTTTTCCTTGTCTCAGACTAATGATCCAGGGGCCTAATTACTTAGGGCATTAAGATCTTGATATTTAAGAGACATTCTTCCTCATTTTACCATGACTTAACTTTGCATGCTGACCCAAATATGGTGGAATAAAATAATGCATTATGTACATGTTTTCGAAGTTATTTGTTTACCGAGTTGAGTATCTGTCTTGGACTTTTTTTTTAATATAAAAATTTATTTAATCTATTTATTTTGGCTGCTTTTGTTCTTTGTTGTGGTGTGCGGGCTTCTCATTGCGGTGGCTTCTCTTGTTGCGGAGCATGGGCTGTAGGTGCGCGGGCTTCAGTAGTTGTGGCTTGTGGAGTTGGTTGCCCCACGACATGTGGGATCTTCCTGGACCAGGGCTCAAACCCGTGTCCCCTGCATTGGCAGGCGGATTCTTAACCACTGTGCCACCGGGGAAGCCCCCTGTCTTGGACTTTACTTCCAACTTCCATCATGGTTGACCATCAGCATTGTAGTGGCTGAGGTTCATAGAGCCCTTTCAGCTGCACTTCACATGTTCTTTCCCCAAATGCTCCTGTGTCTCAATATTCTTCAGCCAGTATTTACCTGGCAGGGAAATATGTCTCATCTCTTCTCTGTGACTGTCTAAAGGGCTGCACATCTATAAAGTGGCCTCATTCTTCTGTTCTCTGCCCTGCATCAGTGCCTTTGACAGCTGGCTCCTTAAGGGCCTGGGAATTGGTTGCATATGTTTATGTCACCAGCAGCACCTTAGGGCTCAGGTTTGAAAACTCACATGTAACCTAAGCAGTCAGAGATAGATGCTAACATTTTCTTTCTTCACTGCATTTTTCACCTGTTCAGTTACGTGTTTTCCATAATCAATCATGATTAGGTTTATGTTGGTTGTTGTTTGTTTCTTTTCTTTTTTTTTTTTTTTTTTAGCTTCCTTTTGTAATCTAAGAACCTGAAGTTCCCTAGAACTTGACCATGTCCTTAGAGGTGGGGAGTCTGGCATTTGTGCAGGCTCTAATCCTAATTGAGTAAATGTGGGTAAATCATTTGACAGAAGTCTCTGTTCCTTCACCTATCATATGGATTTAAGGATTTCTTTAAAGTTTTGAAGAGATTATTTGTGAGCATGTGCTTTGAAAGGTATAAAGTGCTGTACAGTTTGACTTGATATTATAATATTATATATATTTTTTAAGTATCTATTTATTTATGTATTATTTATTTTGGCTGTACTGTGTCTTAGTTGGGGCACGCAGGATCTTTGTTGCGGCATGTGGGATCTTTTCATTGAAGCATGCAGACTTCTTAGTTGCGGCATGCATGTGGGATCTAGTTCCCCGACCTGGGATGGAACCTGGGCCCCTTGCATTGGGAGGGTGGAGTCTTACCCACTGGACCACCAGAGAAGTTCCCTATAATAATGTATTTTTGACATATGTCTATCAAATTTCTGTAGGAAATCACATGGATGAATTTTTGTTGTATTATAATAACCAGCTATTTCACCTAATTCAGCCAAACATCTGGTCAAATCCATTGTAATGTTATTTTGACTGAATTGATTAATAGGCATGAGAAGAATCTCCCCAACCCCTGTAAAGAAAGTCTAAAATAGCCTGGAAATTTAACTTTGCTATTTAATAAAGAAGCTTCCTGTTTATCTCATTAACGGCACCTGTATGACTCACTTCGGAGCCAGATGTTGTACTTCATCATTTCATAACGTGTCATTTCTGCACACCGGATTTCTTTTCATAGTTTCTGAAGCAAAATCTATTTCATCCCATCACCAGGATATTGTTGGTGACAGCTGCAACACCTGAATAGGTAGCTTCAGCTTTCATATGGACATAGAGGTGGAACATGTTCTCAGAACGGAGCCAGCAGGGGATGAAACATACGGCAGGAAGTAGAAGAAGTGAAGACTAGTTTCTGTAACAAACTCCTGCGAGTTTTGACAAGGCTCTCTGATATACTGTCAAACCACCCCAGGCTGAGAGGCAGGTAACGCTTCTCCATCTCTAGTCTGAACACTAAGATTTGCCTGAGGAAAGAAATCTTACATTGCTATCCAAAAAATTGTTGGGAGGCAGTGAGTTCTTCATTACTGCATATAATAAAGAAATGGTTTGTAACCTTCGCAGCTCATCAGATTCACCTGTGTAGATGTTTAGACCATCTCCACCCACCATCCCCCATCCCACCTCTACCCTTAGATATTTAATTCAGTAGATCAGGGATGGGGTTCAAGCATCTATACTTGTAAGAAGTCCTTCTGATGTTTCTGATGTGCCAAAAGCTAGGCAGAAATGTATTAGATAATCTAATTACCTAATGGATGATTGTTCTCCGAGATGGACTTTAAGCCTGGTGCTAATGCTGAGTTTACATGAAAGTATGAAGATAAATCTTCATTTGAAGCTGTCAAAATCTGAAATGTATACAGGGACTAATAGATAAAGTGGATTGTGAAGCGCTTCTGTGAAATATAATGTGTAGCGGTGGGGTTGTGGCGTATTGAAGAGTGATGCTCTGTGGAAAGGCACTCCAGTTATCAAAACACATCTGTGGACAGATTTGGCCCTTTGGTCTCCACTTTGACCTGAATATAAAGTCTTCTGGGGGTTGAGGTGTTGGGGAGATCCATCTCATGCCTGGAGTTTTCTTCAGCTTTTCCAGTGTGGAATAGTCAGTACTATTTTCTTTTTCAGGTTTTTAAAACAATGTTAAAACATTAAATGTAAGAAGTATATCCTGTAGATTGTCTTTTATAAAGATGGAGGATAAGACTATGATTAAAATGGATCCATTTCCTTCTCTCGTTTTATCTGCCAGCTTATCCCATGTGACGATGTGTTTGAAGCTAGTTTGACTTAGATCTGGATAAGCAGAGTATGCGGAGCTTGATCTTCAGTTTACCTAGATTTCTTTTGCTCCTGCATCCAGTCCCTAATTCTGTAGGACACTGGTAAGAAAACGTTAATAAACTAAGAGAAATGTAAATGAATAGCAAGTGCTTCAAGAATATTTAAAGAACTATTTTAAAGTTAGAAGTATTTTAGGGGCATCTGCTGAAAATGTCACCTAACTGTGGTATTCATTTTTTTCACTTTGGGGCAATGAACTTTTATGAGTCACTAAATACGTATTTTGACATCTGGCTTCACTGCTTTTTTTTTTCTTGAATGCTGTAAATTCTCATCATAAGAGTTTCCTTCTTGTCAGTCTTTTGATACTACACTTTCAATCATTTTCTGGGTGATTTACAGATGGTTGTACCTAACTGCTTTAGGTCTTAGTCTCTTGTGAATTCTCTAGGCTAGGGTAAGGCATTAGGGCAAGGAATGGATATGTTCAATTTTATGTGAGGACAAGTTAAGTTTTGGCCTTCCTTAACTGTGTCATTTTTATCCTCGTGCCTGTTTCATTTGCTAATGTAAATTCTTATATCTAGCATTATTCAGGCATTTCTTTCAGATTTAAAGATTCTCTTGCCTTAAAATTGCTTTCTGACACCTCTAGTCTTAATTACAGCTACCAGTTTTGGAACTCTGATCCATGTGAGATTCTCAGATATTTTAATTTTGAATTTGTCTGCTGATTTTGTTTTGTAGAGAAATTAATTTTACATTGTTATAATGTAATGAAGGCTCTTTTTATGAGTAAATTAAAAGAATTCTACATAGGATGTTTATGACCAGAAGAGAGTTTTAATTTCTATAACTGAGGAAGTATGTCTATGCTGTTTGATATATGGAGTCCTGGTTCTGCATTTGTGGATTCATGCTTTGATGTATGAACTTTTATATCAAGAGCTAGATGATAAATTGAAAATGACTATTGACAATACTACATCAAAACTGGTTGCCTAGAAAAAGTGTATTTTTTCCCCTCTTATCTCCCAGTTCTCAAATTTTATAGATTCCTCTAGTAGTGTTTGTAAAAGTTTCATTAAAACCTGATCATCCTCATGGGGAGAAGTACCTGTGAAGAGGTAATCAATCATATTCTCGATTAGACAGTTTTGTGAGGAAGCACACCAGGAAGGTGCTGGGGTGAGTTTGCAGTCACATGTGCTGGGACATTTAAGATAAAGTGAAGTCCAGACTCTCTAATAACCACCTTGATTAGTGAATCTGAGAAAATGTGAGGGAATCCCTGCTTATGTGTGTATGCTTTTAGGAAATTAGCTCAGAATCCCTCAGCCAGGGGGCTGATCACATTAATTCCTTAACTGATATTGCCTCATCTTAGACATTGCTACCAGCATGTGAAAGAATGTGTTTCGAGTGGGTTGCTCTTTGCAGTTGCCAGCAATACTCTTTGGGGTGTCTAGAGGCGCAGAGTTAACTGCTGAAGCAAATTACAGGAACTCAGCGTTCTTCGGACTGCAGTGAGAAGCTTGGAATGGGGCATCACCCTGAATTGCTAACATTTCCCAGTAACTCTGACTTCTAGTTGAGAACAACTTGGCATTTATTTTACAATCAGTGGAATGGCTTTCACTTTCTGTCTTGTTTTGGCTTACTTTCACTTTTTGTTTTTCTTTTTTTTTAGCCTCACCGCAAGTCTGGCCGGGGTCTTACTTCCCCCAACCAGGGCTCCAACCTGGGCCCTCAGCGGTGAAAGCGCGGAGGCCGAACCAGTGGGCTGCCAGGGAATTCCCATGGTTTGCTTTCACTTTTGACCTTGGAATTGGTGAGGACGGTTTTGCCAGCCTTGTGGCCTGTAGCTCCTTGTTAGCGGCTTTGGGGCAGTGGACATTCAGCCCATTTGCCTGAAGGTAAATAACCAGTTCTGTTTTCCTGTTTTTCTGAAGGAGAACTGCTTCATTATGTAGCCTAGCTTTGTCTGGAGCTAGAAGTTAATAAAATTGAGACCCACCTCTGAGGGGCAATACTTGAGCTGCTCGAAGTCAGTTATATTTTTTGTTTCAACGGCTGCCTACACGCCACTCATTGGTTTTTACTCTCACTAACATCACATATATTCATCCCATAAACTTTGATTAAAATATTATAATACATTTTTATTTTATTGCTTTTTGCATCTGAGCCTAGTTTACCCAGACAGCTACCTCACAATGAGCACATTATTGATTATTCATGAAGACACCCTAGGCATTGTAAGTATTAGTTTTTCTTCAAACTGAGTAGGCCTAGTCATATAACTGAAAAGATTAATAGGAGCTGGAGCAGCAAATGAGGAAACCGGGAAGGCCAGCTTGCAAATCTGATTAAAATGTCTAGTATATTGAAATCGAGGAGAAGATGTAAAATTAAGAAAGTTACAAGCAGGAAATGGCAAACACCAGCTGAGGCGATAGGGAATGCCATATGTTATATGTTCTTCATGTTTTTTTTTTCTCTTGCTTTTTTCAAAAAAGACTATATATAAAATACATTAAAATACATATATATATGTATTTTATAAAATACATATATATGTATATATATATATATATATATATATATATACATGCATATATTTCCTTGGCACATGTATCATTAAGGATCTCCTTGGGAAGTCAAGTTGATATATTTATTTTTTTGAATAACAAAAATCCAAAGTTATTTTCTGCAGCATCAGGTTTGCATTGATACCAGTAATACCATGACTCTAGTCATTGTTAAAAGATTTAAAATTCTAGTCAGTTTTCTTTCGGTTTTCCTGTTGGATTTTATCTGTCCAAGTTCTGAGCTCTGCTGTCTCTCTGTGTTTCTGTTGATGAGCATCCAAGGAATGGTTTTGGAGCCTGTTCCCATCCATTCTTCCCACAATATTTGTTTAACACGGGATAAACAACTGATCACAAAGGATAAACAGTGATAGAATATTCTTAATCTTATTGTATTAGGGCCATGCAAATCTAGTCAGCATTTATTACACAGAGGCCAATGTGAATTTTATTTTATTTCATAATGTGTAATTAGTTTTGAATGTCAAAATGAATTATCCCATGTCTGTTTCCGGTGCAGATTTGTTTTAAAAATTTGACATTTTCCCCTCGAAGTCACTGTTCAGAACCCATCTGCATATTTATATTCTTTCATCATATTCTGCTATAAACAATAATCAATAAAGCATCCAATAAAAAGTCTAGAATTTCTAGTTGTCTAGAAGATCAACAGCTTTCACAAAAGGAGCAGCTATTCATCCTGTCGCCTTATCTACATTTCTCCAGGCCTTAGATGTCTTTGACCTTCCTAGTTTGCCTTCCAGATGGTAATAGCAACTAAATTTCCTCTACATGTTCTGTATTCATAATTTCATAGAGCTTATCTTAATAAAAACCTCTTAGCCCTGATTAATAATTTATTATCAGTTTACAGATTTGCAAAATTTATATCAAGAACTTGCTCCCTCCTTATTACAAAAAAAAAAAAATAGCAATGATGCTTTCCATTTTAGAAAGGAGGCTACCACTTAAATGACTTAGCCATATTCTATGTCTTAGCTCTCTGCTTTTCTGCTTCCCCAAACCTGTGGGGACTGTTCTCCTTTTGGGGAGACAATGGAAGTGAGCTCTAGTAAAATAAAGAAATATGTTTCTTTGCTTTTTGTTTTATGTTTCTTTGTTTTATGTTTTTTCTTTTCTGAATAGCATATCCAGAAATATGCTATTCTCTTCTGGAAGACCCATTTCCTAGAAAGAAAGGATTCCTAGTTCAGTCAAAAATTGACAGTGACCTGGTATATCAGCTTATGCTAAAAATAGACTGCAAAAAAGGCTCTTGTTAAAATGTTTTCTAGACAATGATGACTTTAGCTAGCACAGTTACTAGGACCAACTTTTTAAAGGGAATTTACTGGTAGGGATGCAAACATTACAATTCCTAATTCAGAAGTCCAAAGACTCTAAGACCTGGAGAGTGTCAAGGGTTAGGGATAATAAAAAGCTGTGTCTACAGAGATAGCAATAAGCTTTAGATCATTCTACAAAATCTTGAGTTACTGGATGTTTCAAGTAAGTCTCCCCTCTCCCTCCTCTTCATCTTTCCTTTTCAAAAATAAGTAAATTATCTATCTATGTCTTAGTCGTCTATTGTATATCATAGATGATAGTCTAGGTGAGGAAAATGGAGCCTGGAAGTAGGGAAAAAAATAAAGCCTTACTCTTTTTATATTATAAATGAAATAGTAGTTATAAATACAAAATCCCAGGATAATTTGGCTGACAAATGTATCAGACCTAGCTAATTCTTTGTCTCAATCTTTACAAAGAGAGATGCAGAAGAGCCGTCAGGAATCAATGTAATTTATGTTTCTCCAGAGAGAAAGAAGAGAAACTGAAGGAAATAAGGACTATGTCAGAGCAAATGATTAAGAAATTACACTACTGTGAAGTTTAAAAAAACTGTAGTATCAGGAGAACAATTGAACGAGAAAATAAATGAGCTAGAGTAGAGCAGTCAGTAAGTTTTGGAAGTGGGAGATGGGAAAGAAAGAAGACACTCTGGAACCTTAATGTAAGATAAGAAGTGAAATAGAACTGTATTCCTGTCATTGTCTCTCCTCGCTTCCTTTCTCCCCACCCAATCATCACGTAGAAGATCAGTGAAACCTGTCAATTGGGACTGGTTTCTCACGAAGGTGTACACCAGTCATCTAGGAGGTCATATCTCTTATGCAGAGTTATTTTTGATAAATGTGCTTAAATAAATACATATTCCCATTTCAACTAAATCATTTGGTGGGAATCACTGGGTAAAATGCCACATTATGAACCATATCAGTTGTCCCCTGAAAAAGTGAAGGTACAGTTTTTGTTCTTGTAAATACTGATAGATGATGTTTCTATTAGTACTTGTTTTTTACAATGATATTTGCACTCTGTGTGATGTTCAGGTATGGAGTATTGCAAGGGTAGGAAGATAAGCCAGAAGGGGAAAATATAGGAGAAGTATTTTGCAATTTTGTAACATTTCCAGCACACTGATGTCTCCTTTTTTTTTTTTAAGTTTACTTTAATTGATTTTTCTCTGTTGTACACATTCCTAAACAGAGCTGTCTTTGAGTAAAGTGTTACTTTTCTTATATGATTTAATTGTTACTGGGAGAATCCTATTTTTTCCCAAATTTTTTAGTTTCTTACTCTTTCAGTCTCTATGGTTTGACTATTCAGAATTGACTTCATCAGGTCTTCAAAAATGTCCCACTGAAATTTATTTCTACTGTGTAAGATAACATCTTGAGCTTCTGACAGTGGAAACCAGGGTGGGTGGGTGAGGGTGGACTTAGTTCAGTGAGATAAACCTGCTTGAATGTAATATAGGCTAAGTGTGAGGATGGAAGGGACAGCAATGTTCCAACAGGGAAGCTGAGCAGGGAGGTAAGAAGTTGTTATGTAGATGGGAGAGTTGTAAGTTACTTTGAAGAAAACTAGTTAGCAGTTAAATATAGCTTCCATTCTAGAACTGAACAGATGAGTTACTTAAAATGGTTGCTTTGGGGGGCAGGTTGAAGAATTTCATGTCATTCATCATTTTACTGAGACTGATATACAAACAGGCTTACTTTCTATTTTAAAACAAAGAAAACAGAGGGCTCTGACAGAAGCACACTGTAATTGTGACCATGTGTGAAACTCATATATAGGCCGTAACACTATTTCTACCTGCCCCTGCAGGAACTAAGACATTTGGTGAACTACTTTCTAAGACTCCAAATAGATTATAAAAAATTTAGAAAACATAAAGAAAAAATTACATGTAGCATCATCTTCCAAAGACAACTTCTGATAATATTTTAGAATATTTATTTCTAGTCTTTTTTTCTTTTAAATTAATAATTTTTCTCATCATCTTATGAAGGAAATAGATAGCCATTGTAGGAAGTTTACAAAATTCAGAAAGTGGAAAGAGAAAAATTACCCCAAACCCTACTATAGATGGCCACTGTGAACTTTTGGGTGTATTTCCTTCTTGCATTTTTTTTTTTTTTTTTTTTTTTAGTGTGTATAATGTGATGTGGTAGACTAGTGGTTGACCTTAAAATTCATTCTGCATTTCTTCCTGGATACATGGCCATCCGACTAAAATCTACATTTCCCAGGGTCCCTTGAGGCTAGGTGTGGCCACGTGACAAACTTCTTATCAATGAGACATGAGCAGAAGTCATATGTGGAATTTCTGGTCATTTTCTGTAAGGTGATTGCTGGAGCCCTGTTCCTCCATTTTATTCCCATTCACAGTGCTTGATTGCTATGATGGAGCAGGAGTTCCAGGCTAAGAGGGAAATGACACATGCATCCACCCCAGCCTGGGCTCTGCCCACAGTCTTCAGCTTGGAGAACCCATGTGCCCTTTGGGGACTTCCTAAGGGGTATTCAGCAGAAGGAAGCCTGAGGTTTGTAACTTGGATGTTAAGAGCTAATGATCCCCGAAGGGAACTGTATTCAATATCTTGTAATAAACTATAATAAAAAAGAATTGAAAAAAGAGAATATATATATATCTCCAAATCACTTTGCTGTATGCCTGACACACAATATTGTAAATCAACTGTACTTCAATTTAAAATAAGATTAAAAAAATTTAAGGTGTAAACAATCTGTTAAACCAAATAAAGGATATTAAAAAAAAAAAAAGAGCTAATGATCCCTTGGATTTAGTGGCCTTTCCTACAAATAAGCTGATGGGACCTAGGGGAACTTTGGATTTATATATTAATATTTTTATGAATACTCTATACATTTATATATACTCTGTAAATATTTTAATAAATACATTAGTTTTGACACATATCTCTCTGTATCATTAATTATTCTTTGAAACTATACCCTTTAACAGTTGTGTAATAATTAACCATATAGATAAACAGTTATTTATTGGACATTTTAATTGTTTTCCATTTTTATTATTAGAAATAATTTTTGATATATATAATTTTTGTTTTCTTTAACTTACTAATTTTGTATTTTGGATAAAATGCTAGAATTGGAATTACTGGGTTAAAGGGCATATGCATCTTAAAGACTCAACATATTTCGGGGGTTAATAAACTGTGACCACAACTGTGAGGTACTAGGGATGGATCTGTAAGTCTCTTCCTAAAAGATAAATTATACATATGGCAGCAAGGGAAGAGATCATGTAATGTTTGTACAAGGATCACAAAAAGCCCCTTGTTATCAAGAAATTATGCCTGTTTACTCTCTAAAGTTTCTATTAAAGAACAGAGTGGGACTTGCTTTTCAGTGCATTGAACAAATCAAGAAATTTGAGATTGGTATTACCATAGATCTCGGCTTAAATGACATAAGACCCCTGCAATCTCTCAATTTCTGCTTCAGTAGAGGTAATAAAAGAGGAAATAATCTTTTTCCCATTGGAAGCAATTGCACACCTGCCACCTTGGAGCTTGGCTGTAGTCTGAGGTCAAATGCTTCCCTGGCAGCCATTCCTAAGACCAATAGTAGCAGTCCAGAGGGGGTCTTAGATGCAAAGTATCCCACCTTCATCAGATGCCTAGGAGTTGTGAGGTATTATTTGAATATTGTTTAGTGCTGTATGTGTTAGGGAATAAGGGGAGAACAAAAGCATTTGGCTTAAAACTTCCATTTCACTGTGATGAGAAAACCTAAGTAAAACTTTGCTCAGTACGGGGGAAGCAGCCCTAGTTCTGGTAGCTCATAACAACGTTAGTGACATTGGAGGCTTCAGTTTCACAGATGAAATCTATAGCCTGGGGAAGACATTACTGCTTCCATTGCACAGATGTGGCATTTGCTCCTACTCCTTATATTTTTTCCTATTTTAGATTAAGATTTGCAGAATCACCTTTGAGGTGGATTTCACAATGAGATTTTCCAACCACACGTCACAAAAAACCCAAATTTTATATTTTTATTTTTTCTAAGTAAAAGATTTGGTTAGTAAAACTGTATTATTCCAATGACTGTAAGTGTTCCTCATAGCAGGAAAGGAGATAACTTCCTAGGAAATGTACACCAGACCTACTTAGGAGTATGCAAGACAAATTCTCCACTTCCTCCACTCCAAGTTGCTTTAAACCATTCTGAATTCATAGGATAGCCCATCTATTTGCCCTTTAATGTAGGAAGCAAGGAAATGTCTTTGGTTCTTTGCCTTGGAGATAAGAACAGAAATGTAGTTTCTCTTAGCCCTATGTTTTCTCAATTGCAAATGTAATCTTCATTGCCTGTTCCCTCTCACATCCACTTGTGTTGCCCACCAGGGTTGCAGTGGCAGGAGCAATATACCCGGACTTCCCTGCTGCCCGTAGTCTAGCTAGGAGCTGGTTTCATATGGCCATCTTGCTTGCCAACAATTGGAGGAGCAATTATATCACATGCTTAGACTGGCTGGTGAATAATTGGCCAGGTTCAGTTGTGAGTCCTAGCCCTCCTGTTCTACAGAAGTTATAAAAATGAAGGAAGCGGGCTTCCCTGGTGGCGCAGTGGTTGAGAATCTGCCTGCTAATGCAGGAGACACGGGTTCGAGCCCTGGTCTGGGAGGATCCCACATGCCGCGGAGCAACTAGGCCCGTGAGCCACAACTACTGAGCCTGCGCATCTGGAGCCTGTGCTCCGCAACAAGAGAGGCCGTGATAGTGAGAGGCCCGTGCGTCGCGATGAAGAGTGGCCCCCGCTTGCCACAACTAGAGAAAGCCCTCGCACAGAAACGGAGACTCAACACAGCAAAAATAAATTAATTAATTAATAAACTCCTACCCCCAACATCTTCTTTAAAAAAAAAAAAATGAAGGAAGCTAATTAGAGTCTGTGGGTCAAGGTCTATAGTCTATATGATATCTCATTAGCAGGAAGTGGCCTCTCATTTTCCAATTCTTTCTGCATCCGTGAGGTGAGGCATCATTCAAAATGATACTAAAGTTTAGGGGTTGGGTTAGGGAAAGAACCAGGCAAATCATGAGACAAAAGAGTAATAATGTAGGGGCGGGGCTAGGAGTGGAGAACAGCCACACCAAAAAAAATAAATAAGATTGTAACAATTTTAAAACTTTGAAACAAGACAGACCAAAGGAATAGAAATGAGAGTCCAGAAATGGACCCAAATGTGTAAGGAATTTAGTATGTTGGAATTTCAAATTAGAGGAACAGATATCCATTATTCAGCAAAAATGTCAGAGTTCTAGCTAGCTATCTGAAAAATATAAAGTTGTATCACTAACTTACTTCATAGCTGAAATAAGTTGCAGACCAATCAAATATTGAATGTGAAAAATAAAACTGTAAGAAACGCTGGACAAAAACATGAGTAATAAAAAAAATGGAGCAGTAATAAAAAAAAATTCTAGCATGACATAAAATCTAGAAATCATAAAGGAAAAGACAGACTAGTGAAAATTTAAGACTTCTGAAAAAAAAACACTATTAAAAAAGTTAAGAGACAAGTACTGGGAAAAAATAACTTCAGCAAAGGTGGAAATAAGGAACAAATTCCTTTAATATGCAAAGAATGCTTATAAATCAATAAGAAAACGACAAATAACCCAATAGAGAACTAGGCAATGGACACGAGCAGCTGAGATTCACTTGGGATGGTAGAAATGGAAGAAAAGTGTGTGGAAAAGGACTTTGAAAGATGCTGGTGAGACCCAAGGTGAGGGGACTGGACTTGTGGGAATCATATGGAGAGCAGCAGTCACCATTGTAGACAGCTGAGTACTGCCAGTCTCGGGCAGCGGGGACCCCCGAGGGAGTCTGCCAGTGCAGACAATCTGTCGCCATCCAGAGGACACTGCCCATAGCCTGTGCTGAGAGACCGTGTTGGGCTGTTTCCGTATTCTAGCTCTTGTGAGGGTCTTGCGTGGAAAGTTACCTGCATGTGGCATGTGGATTGTTCAACAGTTGTGACCTCTTAGCTGTGATGTGATATTTTGTCCAGACTCATCTGATTTCCCCATGTGGTTTCCTCCCTCCTAGAAATATAATACAAAGTCTTTGATTTCCAGGACACTGGGAGTCAGGAAGGGAAAGCCCAACGTATGTACTGGGGCAGGCCTGGCCAGTGACACAGCGCAGGCTTCTTGTGTTTGCAAATACACTTTCTGGAAGGATACACAGAGAAGGAACTGAAGTAGAGTTGTATAACTTTTATTTTTTAATGATAAATAGACATTATTTTATAATAAAAATTGTTGAAATGAAGTTACAAGTAACTTATTCCCCGCTTCCCCACAAACCCACTTTAATCAAGTTTAGGAACAGTCATGGCAATGTATATTACCTGTCATCAGATATTTTAATTATTTAGGTGTCTTGAAGCCTTGGAGATGCTTCAAAGTTGCAAGGTTGGAGCCATCATGCATACTTCATAAGACTGAAGCCACTATATGCTTTTCATAAAGCTGAAGCCACCACACGTTATTCAAGATCAGCTACATGGTAAATAGAAGTGCTGGTTTGAGAGCCTCGGTCATACCTAAATGATTCTGAGATTTAACCTTTTTATTGCCTCTGTTCCCACATAAAACCAAGTCTTGCTCTTCCACAGTTATCTACCTTGGTGTTTTACTTCCTACTGTGTCACTGAGCCTACTGAAAATTTCCATGCAGGAGACCCTGTATGCTGTTGTTGAATTTGAACATGAAGACAATATTTGTTCCACCCAACACTCACCTTCTTGTTGGCAGAGGCAAGCAAGTAAGTGGTGAGAAAACATCCCCCAAACCGTCATGATGCTGCTGCAAAATTATCATCTCCAGTTTGAAGATGAGGAAACTGAGGCTGAGACTTATCTGTGCTACACAATGTATAGGACTTGAATTCTGGTCTATATGGTTCCAAAGTTAGACACCTTCCTGACTCCTTGGTGGATAAAATATTGAGAATTAAGGCGATGGGGATCTTTCTGTGTCCTTGGAAACAGCATGGCTAAATGTTATGTGTTCACCCTTTGGAATTCTTGTAATATTAGGCTAAACTGACGAGAAGTGGAGTTAGCCCCCCGAAGTTTTTGCCTCATTAAGGGGTCATTTGCTAAAAGATTGCCTGTATTTTTCTTATTTTACTTCTGCCAGCAAAACAGACCAAACCTAATTGCCTATTTTACAAAATTGCTGAGGGCTAGCTTTTGGTCTAGACTGCCAGTACAGATCCTAACCTTTGGAAATACCAAGTTATAAGTGGTTATTAGACACATTGCCTCAGTTTTCTTCTGGAGGAAATTCCGTGTGGATGCTTGTGTTCGAAGAGTCTTGGGTAGTGTGTACGGCATGGAGGAAGGTGCCTTGGTATGAAAACTCTGCTTTGAGGCATAGCTCAGTGTGCCAGAATGTCCTTCCCATGTGTTTTTTGGATGGAAAAGCTGTATGGTTTCCTTCTTTCTTCTTTTTCTTTTTTTCCCCTTAAACAAAGATTTATCTATAATCACAAACCAGCTGGAGGAAAGAAAACCCCTGAAGAGTTGAATTCAAGCACCAGCAGTTATTTTGGAGACAAATGATTGACTGAACTTAACATTTCCTTCCAGCAACAAGTTCTAGGGTGAAGACACGAAGTTGGAGAAGGGCAGCAAGTTCAGGAAGCACAAAGTAAAGGAGAAGAATCTGCTTTTATTTGGTCAGTTGTAATTACTGAGTTCAGGTTACTTGTCCACAGATTTTGATTCAGTATCTTATTTTATCTTTAACCTTACCAGGACCAAAACAAGGAATGTGAGACAGTTTGGACTTAAAATATGAACTATGTCAATCTACATATATACTACATAACTGCTAGAAAGTGGCTTTTTCTTGCTCTTTATCCTATTCAGTGTAGACTCAGCTGAACAAGAAAGCATGAGGGGTGGCTTTACCGCATTTGTTCCCATTGCACAGAAAGTATCTTGCTTGTATACGTAGTAGGTCTGCAACAATTCTGTATTTTTCTTATCTGATTTCTTCCTTGGTAATTAGCATATTTTTTCTTAGAGGAGCATATGGCATTCTTACTTGTAAACAAACCATGCAAACCTCTTTTCCTGTTGTTGAGACTTGAACTGAGCTGTATTTTATTGAGTCATAATCATGGAAGCACAATGCAGTCCCATAGATAATGAAATTTAACACACAGGCAAAATAGGTAAATTGGCAGGAACTGGACTAACTGGGTCTTATATTACCAGATGATTCAGAGTACATACAATGTATAGAACTATAGGATGAAGTGAGGAGACCTAACTGCAGCAACCTCAGGCTGCAAACAAAGCTAGGAAAAAGGAAAGGCCCGATAGAAGTAGGGAGCTGCTGTGTTTGAACCACAAACTTGGGTTCAGTGACTCGCCGAGGAAACTGAAGTTGTTCTTTAAGCAAAACAGATTTTTGCTAAAAAGATTCTTATATTTAGTCTGAGACAGGACTAACCATGATTTTTAACTACGTGATTTGTCATAACTCAGTAGGAAAGGGGTGGTTATATATGGTCACATTTTGGAGAGTGTTGTCTAAAATTGCACATGGAAATTTTGCTTGACAATCATTGTATTCAATATGCTTATCACAATTGTAGCACACAAACAGCATTTATCTACTTCCTAAATGTGTAGGTGTAAATATAGTCAATCTAAGTTAAAAAAAAAACCACGCCACAACATTTAAAACTTTTGGCCTTGAGTTTGGAAGACCGACTGTGCAGAAATCATACTGAATATTTATCAATTGGTTATGAGTAAAAATCTCAACAGGATAATTCAAATATGCCATCTTTTTGGTAGTGGGATACCTATGTACACCCAAGCATAGAGCACAGGTGACTAAGTAGAGGGGTTGAGTGGGTGCTTGTCCTTTTGACAAGAGAATCCTTCTAGTACTTAGAAGCTGTGTTCTTACGTCACCTTATATAAGCTATATGAGACATAGAGAAAATGTGAATTGTTCATATCACAAAGAATAGAGGTAACAGAGGAGGTGAAGGCTGAGGAGGGTCTAGAGATCCTCCCTCATTCCTCCCTCTCCCCCAATCATTTCTTGAAGCTGTCATGTCCTAGACTTTTCTACATGCTTCAGAGAACTGAAAGAACCCAGAAGAGTCATATCAATTTACATTCATCCACCTTAGCTGACTTTAGCATTTCAAGGGGAGAAGTGGTTCTGGGACCTCTCAGGAGTTCTGAGCTAAGTGGTTTGGGAATAGGCTGAGAAAAAGATGAAAGATGTTATAAGGTGTGTCAGAGCTCCTGGGATAACCTTAGGATTCCCAACCAGGAGACTGAGGATTCAGGCTGGGATATGATAAACACCACAGCTGGTACCCTATGAAGAAGGTAAGAGCCAAAAGTAGTTGGATCTCCCAGGGCTGGGGAGCTCAGGGGGGAACTCTCTTCATTAATTGTTCCCATAATTTTTGGCTCTATATTGGTCAAGTAAGCACAATAAACTCAAGTGTATATCATAATTACTTGAGGTAAATCTTATATTAGTGGGTCTCAACTTTGGCTACATTTTGGAATCACCTGGGGAGCCTTAAAAAACACTGATGCCTGGGTCCTACTGTTAGGAATATTGATTTACTTGTTTAGGGGTGCAGCACAGGATTGGGGAGTTGTAAACATTCTCCAGGTGATTCTAATGGACAGCCAAAGTTGAAAAGCACCTTCATTAGTCTATTTAGGTAAAAAAGTTGAAATTCATTTTCTCTAAGAAGGTAAAACAAATTGATTTAATCAAAGTTAATTGGCACTAGTATTTGGGGGTTCAATAGCTACTGAGGTTTAAGAGTTCAGTCACACACGTTTGAAATGTAGTAACAAACCAGGGTCAGGTTCCTTTGGGATCCAGTCTGGGTAGCCTTGGCATGAAGATGCTTGCCTGCCTCTCACCTCAAACCCTTGCTGTAATCCTATGTTCTCTCACTGGAGTCACAAGACACTTGGCGATTGCATATCTGCTTGCTTATGATGAGGAAATAGTGGGCAAAGCAAGTGTTCTTAGGAACCAAAGATAGCTATGGCACCCTATTATCTGTTAGATAATTTGGTACTTCACTGAATCATTTGATGTTTTTTGTGTTGTTAATGCTTTGCCTTTCCTTTTCCAGAAAAATAACGTTTTGTTCAAAATCTGTCAACCAAACATATCTGAAATATTGTGCTCAACACATATATTGCCTCTTAGGATTTAAATATGGATGAGCTAAAAGCTCCAAAAATCTGGCAAGAAGAAAAATGGCTGGAAAATACTTTCGATTGCCCTTGGGTGATAGAGGAAAAAAGTAGAAGAAATGGAATCTAGTGACTTTTAGCTGTGCTATCAAATCCTCTTGAATGTTTATAGACATTATCTTGTGGTGATTTCTAAGGGACTTTAGTGTTCTTTTTTATTTTTATTTATTTATTTTTGGCCTGCCGTGCCGCATGTGTGATCTTAGCTCCCCGACCAGGGATCGAACCCATGCCCCCAGCAGTGGAAGGGCAGAGTGTTAACCACTGGACCGCCAAGGAAGTCCCTGGTGGTGTTTTTTATATATTGGCTCTCACTACCAGCTAGTTTAAATGGACCCGGGGTTTCTACTCCCAGTAGAGGCCTAGCCTCTTGAAGGCCATGGTTATGAATTTCTTCCTAGGATTATTTTCACTAAATATGTAAGGATTAAGCTGTAAAGGTAAAATAAATGAACCAAGTTGGAGATTATGGGGTCTCTCCCTATCATATCACCTGAGTGGCTGACCACCCCACTAGTTCTAAGTTCAGTCCTGCCTAAGCCTCAGAATCTGCTTCCAGAGGAAGGAGACTAGCTTGTCAAAGAAAGGAAAGTTTACTTGGAGAAAACCATCATGGCATGTTCTTAGATCAGATTCTACAACATTATTTACTGAGATCATTGGTGTATTTGCCAAATTCTCACTCTACTTGTAAACATTTTGTTGCTATCGTTATTGTTCTACTTAGTGAATGAGACTATAGAGACCTTTTGTACCATCTTGTCATTTGGGCAGAGAAAACCAAGACCTAAGGAAGTTAAGTTGCCCAAATCAAACTGTGAGTTGGTAAAAAAGCCGAGACTAGAACTTGGTTCTCTAGCCCCATATCCACGGCTCTTTCCTTCTCCCAGGGGGCTGTAGTTTCAGAATAAATTGAAGAACCTCACTGGTCAATCTCACAGCTTAAGAAAGCTGATTAGGAACTATGAAAATATTAGAAAGACTTGTTCTTTTGGAATTTATTACAGAGGGAAAAGCACAGGCCATTTACTCTGAACTAGATGGTATAATAAACCAGTGGTGAGAGTGCAGATTTGTCTAGACTTCCTGGAAATAAACATTTGGCAGTATGCACCAAAAGCTTTAAAAGTGTTCACAGCTTTTGACCCAGTAAGTCAACTTCTGGAAATTTTCCTAATAATCAGAGATCGTCACAAAGACATGGTTATGGATGTTCACCAAGCATTTAGTTATATTATAAAAAATTGGAAATTGCCTAAATGTCCACAGAAGCTGGGACTGCTTGGTAAAATACTGTTTCCATCATATAATATGATGGAATATAATCCAGTCATTAAAAAAATCATGTTCTTGAAGCATACTTAAAGATATTGAAAGAACATCATGATAAATGGTCAACAAAAAGAATCATATCCACAAACTATTATGTATGCTATAATCCCAATTTGTAAGAAAACTATATACAGACATAGAAAGATTATAAAGATTAGAGAAATGTTATTTCTGGGTAGTACCATTATGATCCAATTTTACTTTCTTTACACTTTTCTGTATTTTCCAAATTTCTGCCATGAACTTATATAACATAAATATGCAAAACAAAAATTTTATTGCAAATATAGTTTGGATGGACCTTTAAAAGGATTTATAGCCACATTCTTTAGACAGAGGAACATTTGTCTCAAACAGGGAAAAATACCTAGACTTTCTGTCCTCCAGAGGGACTTGAAAAGAGGGACAAAACACCTTGGACAGACCTGATGGAAATGCCCTTACCCAATATAAATGAGGCTCTTAGGTCACAACATAGAAGAGTAAACATCTTAAAAGTGCGTAGGGGTGGGAACATCTGAGCCCAAGACAGAAAACCAAGTTGGAAAAGCATTAAGTTTAGATGCTAAGCATTATTTCTAAACTACTAGCCTTGGTGTCTAAGGCTACACATTTCTGAAGTTTATAGAGAGCCTTTAAATGTCAGCATCATTTTTAGCCCAGAGCTCTTTTCTTACACAACATCTAAAAATATCTATTAGTTTAAATTGTCAGCATGTAAAACATTTGCTATGACTTTTTCTCATCATATCACTCAAATCATGTCAGAGCTAGGAAGAAAAATAAAAGCCTGATATAATCTGGCAATTACTAATATTATTCGATGAGGTTTTCATGGGAATATTTAATAGCGAATTAATAATACTATTTATAATCATAAGCAGCCTAACTAAACAGCACTATCTACTGCACATTTCCCCTTAGATGTCCCATAAGCACTTCAAAATGACAATGTCCCAAACTAAAGTCATAATCTTCCCCATTACCGTTTATACCCTCTGAGTTCTCCATCTCTCTACCAGTATCTATTTAGTTACCTAAACCATGAATTTATCCTCAAATTTCTAGGTTTCTGGCCTGGATTACTCTAAAAGTATTTAAATCGTCTCTCTAAATCTAGGCTTGACCACCTCTGATCCATTCTCCACTCTGCAGATGAAGCGAATGCTCTGAAAAGGAAATCAGATTATGTTATTTCTTGTTTATAAGCCTTTTTTGGAGTCCCATTGTCTTCATGTCCAAATGTAAGCTTGGCCTTCAAGACTCTACCTGATCTCTATTCTGCTTACATCTTTAGTCTCAACACTTTCTAGTTCCTCAGACATGCCATGCTCTCGATTGCCACAGGACTGGCTCCTTCTCAACTTTTAGGACCCAGCTCGATGTTGCCTTTTTTGGGACTCAAGGCTGGTTGGGTGCCCCATCCAAGGAGCTTCCCTGGCACCATGATGTAACACTCTATGTTGTAATTGCCTGTTTACTTGTGTTTCTTCTCCCTTAAAACTGTAAGTTCCTGGAGAAGAGAGGTTAGGTCCTGTCCACTCTTATATCCTCAGCATCGATCACAGTGTCTGTCACTATCTTCAATTAAAAAAGAATCCTCCCTCTTCTCATGTCATTAACAACATGGGAATTGGAGCAGAGAAGATTGCCTACCCAACATTCATGCCGCACACCCCACTCTTACCCCCATCCCTGCCCTGTCTCCACTCCTAATCTCCTTTTTTCACAGCAGAACCCAGATTGTGTCCACATAGCCATCCTCCAAGTGTTTCAGGGAAAGCAACTCCATGCCTGATTTGTCTATGATAATTATGTTAATCTCCTTCTCCTTGCCACTGATTTAAGAATGGCCACATGACCCAGTTCTGGTCAAGGAGGTTTGAAGAGTAGTCTGATGAGAGCTTCTGTGAAAGTTTCCTTGCTTCTTAGAAAGAGACCAGTAAGAGATGGTTCATTTTGTTCTTCTTGATATTTTTATGACTAAAACCGCTGTAGCCCTCGTGTTCCCATGAAAGGGACCAGCCTGGGAACAAAGCTGACACATTAGCAATGCCTGCATGAGAAGTAGAAGTCTTTGAGCTTCTTTTGGCATAACTGAGCCATTGATCATACTACTTGGAGCCCCGCAAGCTCCAGACTTCTTACGTGGGACAATAAATTTCCTCATTGTTCAAATAAATTTGAGTTGGGGATCCCTGTTATTTGTAGCCAGGTATACAAGAAATGATTCAAAGATGAATTATAAATAGTCCTCTTCCCACTAAGAATTATTATCCTGGTATAAAAAAGTAAGCTTTGCTCTATTTAGAAGTATAACACTGGACTTAATATAATTGTACAATTGTCAGATCTGGAATGGCAAATTATTATTAAAGGGAAATTATTATTATTATTGTTGATAAATTGGCATATATCTTATTTACATGCTCTTGTCAGGTTGATTGATGGTTTATGTAGTACCCAAAGGAAAACATGACATTTGAGTTTGGGGAATTTGAAGTGACAGAGAAACCAGACTTTGAATTTTAAGTTGCTGAAGTCAGTCTTAACAGAGTTGGATAAGTCATAACCTGACTATAAAAATTAAATTTAATTTAATTTAAAAAGCAGCTTTTAAAATATTTTAGTATCTCATTCTTTTATTGAGGTAGAGGTAGCCATAAAGTCTCCTAGATGCCAACGGTTGTAGGAAAATTGGAAAATACCGACAAATGTAAAAGAGAAAGTAAAAAGTAGCATATAAATTTATTATACAGAGCTAACTAATTTTATTCTTTGATGTATTCCTTCAAATCTTTTAAAAATCAAGTATGTAAATATAAATGAATATATATTTATTCTTTATATATACTCATATATGAAAACATATATGAGCATATACATAGAGTTGAATCATGAACATTAATATTTCACTTAATATTTTTTATGAACTTTTTTCATGCAATTAGTTATTTGTCAAAATTATGTTTTTAAATGGTTATATAATACTCTATCACCTAGACAGA
Source organism: Physeter macrocephalus (assembly GCF_002837175.3). NCBI lineage: Eukaryota > Metazoa > Chordata > Mammalia > Artiodactyla > Physeteridae > Physeter > Physeter macrocephalus. The sequence continues at coordinate 67,127,100 of NC_041215.1, read as the reverse complement.
TATGCCATCATTTGTTGGCATCACTCTCTTTGGTTGGCTATTTCAAGGGTTTCTTAAGATTTTTAAGAGAATGTGAAAGCCAATAATTTGGGTACAAATCTTGGATTATGTCTTTAGGGTAAATTTCAATTTATACTGGTCTGTCTTTGGGCCATCTATTCTATTTCATTGCTTTTCTGCATACTATTACATTAGTCAGGATTATTTTTAAAAAATTATTTTATTTTATAGTGTATGTCAGTTTCTAATAGAGCAAGTTACCCCACAGAAAGCTTCTATGGATATTTCTTATTCCCATGTTTTTTCTTCCAGATAATTTTTTTTAAATTGGCCCAAATTCCAAAAAATCTTATTGGACTTTTGATTAAATTGTATTAAACCTATATATTGACTTGGTGATAATTAACATCTCCACAATATTGAATCTTCTTATCTCATTTCCTCATACATCTCTCCATTTATTGAGGCTTCTTTTTATGTCTCTCAGAAATATCTGCAGTTTTCCCCCGCTTATTACTCTTTAAGTATTTTTCTTCAAATGATTTTCTTTAAAAATTTTTTCTGTTGCAATTGTAGATCTGTGGACAAAATTCTTAAAAGTATCTTACTGAAAGCTCTGCCATTTTATTGTCAGGCTATTTTTCTTTCTTTTTTCTTTTGGCCACACTGCACAATTTGTGGCATTTTAGTTCCCCGACCAGGGGTTGAACCCGGGCCCTTGACAGTGAAAGCATGGAGTCCTAACCACTGGGCTGCCAGGGAATTCCACAGGCTATTTTTCTTGAGATGTTCACTTTGGTATTTTCTGGTAAAAAAATGTAACTTCCACTAAGTATGAGACAGGAATCAGAGCATGCTGGGTCCCAGTTCTACCACTAATGGTAACAATATATAAAAAGTGAATCCCTTCTTATCTCATTTTATGATTCTGAGTTTATAAATATATAATATGCCTGGAACATATGTCATTTAAAATTTTAATTATTCCTTTAAAAAAAAACAACACTCTAAAAAAGGTAAGTTATAAAGCAACAGAATTTTTTTCTTTTCTTCTTTCTATATAAAGCAATATAAAACCAGTTACATTTGCTTTTAGAGACTTGATGGCTCACATAATTATGCAGAACTAATTAATTCAAAATCTGTTTATCAACAGTAGTCTGTAGGTACAGCATTTTCTCCCAGAGGCATTAACAAAGGCTTATCACCTGCTTTCTTGTTGCAGTTTGTCTCAAAGGCAAATCAATACAAAAAATATAAAAATGCTACTCCCAGAACTAACACTTTCAACAACTTACAAGAACTTTTAGTATCTGATACCAATTAGTTTTCTTAGCTTAAATTAAAAGTTTTATTTAACAATGAAATGTGTCAAAATAATAAGAATTTTAAGGTATAATAAAGTTTTCCCCAAGAATTTTTTTAAAATTTAGGTTAACTATTACATTTTTTCAGGGTAAATAATTGTAACAGATGGTTGAGGACAAGAGGTTATAAAAGAAAGCTATTATATGCTTTATAGATTAAACAATATAATGTTCCTTGCCCATACCCACATATACATGCATATAGAAATAAAAGTATCTATATCATGGGCAATATCTTCCTTGATATAAGATTAGCAAAACAGCAGAAATGAGTTATCAATGAATGTATGTGTCTGGTTTTTCATAGGTTTTTCTGATTAATTAGATTCCCTCAAACTGTATTCCCATTACAATGTTTCTGGATGTTCATTTGACAGGGAGAACGCTAGTTAGAATAAAATGTGTCTTGGGTTAGAGAGCGAATATTTATTTATTTAAAAAAAGGAAAATGAATTTCAGGAATTGAAATTCTCCTCTCCCTCTGTTTTTTTAAGAGGTGTGTTTGTCTTTTGAAAAATGAAAAGTGCTTCCTGTAAAGTAAGTTAACTTTTGGATAACGGGAACTTGTTTTTATAGTTGGCTTTGCAGGCTTGGGGAAAAGGTTCACATAAAGTTCTTGCTCATTAACTTCAGGATGCCTGTGGTTTGGACCTTTGGTCTTATCCTTCTTGCAACACGACTCAAGAAACTGTTGGGAGTTTCCGTCTTCCAGATCCCAAATAAACGAGAATCCTGTTACATACCAAACCATGTACCTGCACCTCGTGGTTGAGGTTGTGCAAGTAGCGAGTATCCTGTATTGATGAGATGCAGTTGTACCAGGGAATGGGCATGAGTTCCGACCCCCTGAGAGGGCTGCATTATTAGCTAGGCATAAACGCTGAAGCCACCTCAGAACTGATGGCTTCCTTGAGCTGAGAGGGTGAGTCAGTGTCCACTCAACTTCATCTGTCACTGTGACCATGCCTGTCCCAAGTATCTAGAGACGGCGACATTGGGAGCTGTCCCCAGGAGCCATGAGACCTCTACTACATGTTATTTGTATACTGTGCTGTTACTTGTTCTGATGTTTTCTTAAAACAAAGTAAATTTGGAAATGGGTGAAGTCTTCTGTGTCTCACGACTTTTTAAATTTGAACCCAAGTCAAACAGAGTGAGTGTTGAAAAGGCAAATTACCAGAGCAAGAAATTATCCTCTGTATTCTGCCTGAATCCTTTCATCCCCAATCCCTAAAGTCCAAAGTGTCTACAGAGAGGAAAAACCTACTTAATTAATGGGTAGGTGGATTCTCATTATAATTTAACAGAAATGTCCCTCCCAGCCTTAGCTTAGCATCTTCAAATACTGAATTGCCAGTGACTCAATGATTTTTGGAGATTGTAGAAAGTTTAATAAAGAAAGAGTTTTAAAAAGGGGGTATAAACTCTATGACAAAATGGCATGCAAATATTAGCCCCAGATTCAGTTTCTCTCAATCTCACACTAAAATGTCTATGAAACATTGACAAAAAGACAAAACCTCACATTACCTCATGCAAAAAACCTAAAACTGACAGATAATCTATTGCTAAAACCTGTGAAGAATTTACCCATTATCACAAGCCACATAAATTGAAAAAAACAATTTGTGACCTCACTAATCTTTGCCTCCTGCAATAGAATAGTACAGCTAAGCTGAAAGAAGGTAAAAAGCAATGTATTTCTCCACTGACCTCAGGTGAATTGATCTGGGGTTTAGAACAACTGGGAAAAAAAGGACAGCATAAGTGCTTTTTGAGGCATACATTTTTCCTTCATTCCCACTTGCTACATCAGTTCATAAACATCCTGGCAGGAAATGGGACTGGTGGTATGTCATTGCATCTAGGGAGGTCCGGCCCTCACACATAAAGCATAGTAGTTGTGTAAGGTACTTAAGGGCAAGACATACTTGCCACTTACCAGCTGGGTGACTTTGGGCAGGTTATTTAACCTGTCTTTACTCAATTTCCTCATTTGGGGTTGCTATATGTATTAAATGAGATAATGAATGTAGAGCTCAAAGCACAGGGCCTGGTACGATGCTTTGTTCAATAGAAGGTAGATATTATTTTTATTATGACAAAGAAGGGCAGAAAATGGGAAAGTTTGAACAGTTCTAGCAAGTGTGTATGTGCGTGTGTTGTAGATTTGGCTTTGTTTTATGCCCTCTCTATGTTCAGTGTGTCAAAGAGTCTAGCCGTGGGATGAGCGTGGTTCTCTCTTAGTCTAGCACCGTCACACAAGTTGAATATCTGTCAGACATCAGCCATGGCCAGGCACTCTTCACATCAGCCACATCTCTAGCTACATAGTCAATGAGGGGATCATACCAATGCCCAAGTGGATAGGATTGTGCAAGTCACACAGCTTGTCTTTTGGCAAAAGACAAGCATGAACACTACAACAAAAAAATTCACATGGGTTTTGGGTCTATGAAAAAAATACTGCATGAAGAAAAAGGTTTGGAAGCCTAAGTAATACATAAGAAGACATGGCCTCTATGAAACAGCAGAACTGATTAGCCAATCCCTTAATCACTAAAGAGTTTAGTACCTCGTTCACCCTCTTCATCTCTACCTTGCAGTGTACCAACATTTTGAGTGCCTTCAGCCTTTTGTGGGTGACCCACCAGTTATGGGCTGAATTGTGTCCTCCCAAAATTCATATGTTGAAGTTCAAACTTCTGGTATGTCAGAATATGGTTGTATTTGACGATGGGATCTTTAAAGAGTAATTAAGGTAAATACAGATCATTGAGATGGGCCTTAATCCAGTATGATCGGTGTCCTTACAAGAAGAGGAGATTAGGACATAGACATGTACAGAAGAAAGACGATATGAGAGCATTGGGAGAAAAACAGCCACATAAAAGTTGAGGAGAGGGCTTCCCTGGTGGCGCAGTGGTTGAGAGTCCGCCTGCCGATGCAGGGGACGCCGGTTCGTGCCCCGGTCCGGGAAGATCCCACATGCCGCGGAGCGGCTGGGCCCGTGAGCACCGCGACGGGAGAAGCCACAGCAGTGAGAGGCCCGCGTACCGCAAAAAAAAAAAAAAAAAGAAAGTTGAGGAGAGAGGCCTCAGAAGAAACCAACCCTGCTGACACCTTGTTCTTGGATTTCTAGCCTCTAGAACTATGAGGAAATATATTTCTGCTGTTTAAGCCACCCAGTCTTAGTGCTTTGTAATGGCAGCCTTAGTAAACTAATACATCATCCGGTTGCCTGGACTCTTGGTTTTTAAAATTTTTTCATCTCCAGGACCTTCACTTTTGCTCCTCATCAACACTCCCTCCCAACCCCCCAGGTCAGCACCCTGATGTTGTCATCATCCAGAACTGCTAACTTCTGAAATATTATATTCAAACCTGTACTGTACTGTTTACTAATCCCTGACTGTAATTACATGGCCTTGCAACTTCATGCTAGGCTATTCCCACCTAATCCATTCTTTAATCACACTGAAATTCCCAGATAAACCCCACTTCCTTCCCTCCAATTCCCTTCCTTCTTCCTCCTTCTCCGCTTAGTCTAGATGTTTTATCACTTCATCCTATGTCGTGTCAATATCTTCAGACTTCTATTTTCCTTCCATTGCAACAGCCTTGCAAAATCCCCACCCAGCTGTCCTGGCTGTGCCCATACAGCATTTCTGAGCACGCCTGAAGGAAACCACACAACCACACCGTGTCTGCTGAACCACAGTAAAGTCATATAGGCCCTCAGCACTGCCCATTGTCTTTCTCCTTCCCCACAGCCACTATTTCAAACTTCCTCTCTTCTCTTCTTCAAAACCCAGACTTCCCCACTTCCCCCCTCACTACCGGCAGATGACTTCACTTCCTATTTTGTAGGGGAAATTGAGGTCACGGGAGAGAAATTTCCCCACATTCCATCAGCAAACCCGCAAACTTCCCAACATTCTCAGCACTTTCTTACCTCATTTTACAGAGGAAGATGTGCTCCTCTTCCTTGCTAAGTTAATTCCTTAACAGCTGCTAGGAATTTCATTCCTCACAGCTCCTCCAAGCCTCACTCTTTTCGTCCTTCTTTACTTCTCTTTCGTGTTTAACTCTCTCCCCTCTCTCCCCTATTTGTTCTTTCTGCTCACCATCTACACAGTCTCAAATATATCAATAGGCCCTGCTGCTACTCCTGGGCGTGTGCCTCATGCCTCAGTATGCTGGGGCAAAAACAAAAGCAAAAGGTCGGGATGAGCCCTACTTGTTTGTAAAAATTTTGAAGCATTCAGAGCAGTCACCCAACTGTTAATACTGAGCTGAATTTTTCTTTGCAAGTGAAAGAAATGAAAGGATTTTTCTCATGTGTTGGGAGGCTCAGAAAATACACCACAGGTAATAAGAATAAGAAATAATGGGGATGATATAATAGCAAACAGAATTTACTTGGTGTCAGGCATCGTTCTAAATGCCTTCCATATTTCAACTCATCTACTACTCAGTAAACCTCTGAGGAAGGTACTATTTTTATCCTATTGGAGAGCTCAGAAAATAAACCATACCTAACAACAATACCAACAAAAGCAAATATTTACATGGCACTTACTATTATAAGTGCTTTACATGAATAACTCATTTATTCCTTATCCTAACACTATAAGATCCGTACTATGACTCTCTCTGCTTTACAGAGTGAGCTTTCCAAGGTCATGCGGTTGGTAAGTGGTAGAGCTAGGATTTGAACCCAAGCACTTTCAACATTCTCTACATGCTCCTCAAAATTTACTTAAAAAAATTATTTTATAAGTGATCCAAAAGCAAATCAAAATTGAGAACTGAAGAAGGAGAACGTCATAAAATAAAAGATCATGACTAATTTATGTCCTGTGAGTGAAAGCGCGGGTACTTCCTCATTTTAAGTACTGGCTCCACCTTATCAGCTCTGTGACCTGAAGCAAGTTACTTAACCTTCGTGTGTCTCAATTTTCTTTTTTATTGAAGGATAGTTGATTTACAATGTTGTGTTAATTTCCGCTGTACAGCAAAGTGATTCAGTTATACATATATATGCATTCTTTTTTAACATTCTTTTCCATTATGTTTTTTTTAATAACTTTAAAAAAATTTATTTGTTTCATTTATTTATTTTTGGCTGCATTGGATCTTCGTGGCGGTGCGTGGGCTTCTCACTGAGGGGCCTGGTAGTTTTAGCGCATGAGCTTAGTTGCTCCACGGCAGGTGGGATCTTCCAGGACCAGGGATCAAACCCATGTCCTCTGCATTGGCAGGCGGATTCTTAACCACTGTGCCAGGGAAGCCCTCCACTATGGTTTATCACAGGATATTGAATATAGTTTCTTGTGCTATACAGTAGGACCTTGTCATTCAATTTTCTCATTTATAATAATAGGGGGACTAGTAAGATTACCTCATGGGTTGTTGTCAGGATTAAATATGCTAATGCATGTAAAATACTTGTATCAAAGCTTGAGAATATATGTGCTAAATAGTACTATTACTATTTTCTTTTGTTTACCTTATTATATTTACAATATAAATAATTGATGGTGAACAGGTAAAGTGGAAAGGGGGTTGGCAAAACGTCTCCTGAAGAATTTATAGAAGTGGCTTAATCCCTCTTGGAATGTCTCTCAGCATCACTGCAACGGGTCTTCAGCAGCCCAGCTCTTAGCCCAGGCAAAAGTGGCCTCTGCGCAGGTTCCACGCTGTGGAGGGCCCCTTGTATTACACATGAAATAAAGTCATTAAAGAGCACACGGGTGCCTCTATCACTTGCTGATGCTGAACAATCATTCTCATGACTAACACCATCCCGGGTCCAAAGGAGCGCTTCTCTAAATGTCCTAGATGTTCTCAAAACGAAACTCAACTGTTTGAATGGCACGCAGGTGTACAGGTCGAATCACTATTAATGTTGGAGATACACACTACTCATAGTCCGGGGGGTAATTTAAAAAGTGGAAACACCTAGGTAAGAGAAACTATCCGGTAAGCACTACTGATGTGTAGCGTGGCAGTGCTACTTGCGTGAGACGGTCATGTGAATTCTTTTTTTTTTTTTTTTTTTTTTTTTTTTGTGGTACGCGGGCCTCTCACTGCTGTGGCCTCTCCCGTTGCGGAGCACAGGCTCCGGACGCGCAGGCTCAGCGGCCATGGCTCACGGGCCCAGCCGCTCCGCGGCGTGTGGGATCTTCCCGGACCGGGGCACGAACCCGCGTCCCCTGAATCGGCAGGCGGACTCTCAACCACGGCGCCACCAGGGAAGCCCTCGTGTGAATTCTTAAAGTCAATCCTTCATTGACCAAGAAGGCTGGGTGGCTGGCTTGGTGCGATTGTCTTTCCTCATCCATCCTCCTCAAACTGTCTGTCTGACTAAAGCCTGACATTTCTTCATCAGAATCTACCTTTTATGCTAATTCCAAATAATTTTATCTTCTCTTTTCAAATGTAAAGAAACATTCAATATACTATAATTTTAGTGTGTTCATCTGATGGTTTTGGAGAGCTGGTTGTTGTAGGGCTCTTGAGGGTGGAAAAGTTGTTTTTGAAAGACTACAACCCCTTTCTATGAAGGGAAGAAAGATGGCTGAAGGTAAGTCATCTGCTTCAATATATTGCCCAGAGCGGGTCCTGACTATGGGTATGGGTATTTACAGGGCTCTGCACCACGTATGGCTTTGCAGTTGCAAGCCTTGGAGAAGTCACAGGATCCATTCCTGTCCATTTTAGGAAACAGGCCCCAGGAGTCCCTGGTTTGGGATGCTTCCAGCACAAAACGACAAGGTGCATGCTGAACTATGGTGCCCAGTACAAGCAGAATTCTGCTTTTCTCTTCTGCTAGATGTCCAGGAACTAAAACATCTCTTCTCTTGAACATTTAAAAGTGCTTCCCACTGCTGGTGGGAAAGTGAATTGATACAGCCACTAAAAAAAAAAGGTCATGAAGAATCTAGGGGTAAGACGGGAATAAAGACACAGACGTAGAGAATGGACTTGAGGATGTGGGGAGGGGTAAGGGTAAGCTGGGACGAAGTGAGAGAGTGGCATGGACATATATACACTACCAAACGTAAAATAGATAGCTAGTGGGAAGCAGCCGCAGAGCACAGGGCGATCAGCTCCGTGCTTTGTGACCACCTAGAGGTGTGGGATAGGGAGGGTAGGAGGGAGGGAGACGCACGAGGGAAGAGATATGGGGATATATGTATATGTATAACTGATTCACTTTGTTGGAAAGCAGAAACTAACACACCATTGTAAAGCAATTATACTCCAATAAAGATGTTAAAAAAAAAAAGTGCTTCCCATTATCTTTAAAAGCATCTTAGAAAAATATATTCTAGGTTGTTTTCTAATTATGCAACAAAATCACTCCCAGTTCTGGTATGTTGGTTAAAAGTCAAAACAGCTTGTATTTGAATACAGCTATACACATTGAACATTCAAAAGCTGTTTTTGTCATGATAATTAGACATTAAATTGTGATTTATATTGTTAAATACTGATTTGGAGTTAACTACGTAATGGTCTGGAAATTTAGAAGTATTGATACTTTAGGGTATTATGTTATAGTAAAGTATGCCTGTGATGTATCACATTTTTTCTCCCACATTTAACGGATTATTTAAATTTTTATCTTAAGATATTTTGAATAGGTAAGATGTATTTGTAGTACAAATAGCTAAAGTTACAAAAGGATTTTTTCGTGAAAAGTGTTCCTCCCATCCTTGTTCCCTAATCCTTGAATTCCTCCCCCCAGAGATAACCACTTTTGTCAGTTTATTGTGTTTTCTTCCAAAGATATTCCATATTGCTATGAATTCTCTTTCTTTTTTTTTTTTTTTTTCTGTACGCGGGCCTCTGACCGTTGTGGCCTCTCCCGTTGCAGGGCACAGGCTCCGGACGCGCAGGCTCAGCGGCCATGGCTCACGGGCCCAGCCGCTCCGCGGCATGTGGGATCT
>NC_041215.1:67097958-67117708 GCF_002837175.3 Physeter macrocephalus | reverse complement strand
GGATCTTCCCGGACCGGGGCACGAACCCGCGTCCCCTGCATCGGCAGGCGGACTCCCAACCGCTGCGCCACCAGGGAAGCCCTTGCTATGAATTTTCAAATGTGTTTTTGTGAGTGTATTTGTTTGCTTTTACACTTTGTTTTTCACTTAACAGTGTATCTTGGAGATTGTTTCAAATCATTATATACAGATCTGCTTTATTCACTAACCAACTACATAGTATTCTATTGTATTGATCTATCATAATTTATTTACCTGGTTCTCTATCAATGGGTGTTCATGTTGTTTCAAATCTTTTGTTTTATCGACAGTCCTGGAAATAATATTCTTGTATTTAAGTCTTTCTATATATGTGTGATTTTACTGTAGGATGTAATTCTAGAAGTGGCATTGCCAGATCAAAGGCAGATTTTCTTAATGGTAATGTAATTAACATGAATTAAATTCTAAACTGTGACAGCATAAAATTGAAAAAGTTTTCTATCAAGGTGAAATATTTGTCCACTCTATTGTGCAACTCTGGGCTAGCAGTCAAATGAGACACGGTTCTGGACCTCAAGGGACTTAAATACTTTAGATGAAATGGCAGGCATTTGGAAATTATGTATCTTGAAAACCATTCTTACATTATCCTTATAAGATTTGTTTATAACTGATAAAATTGAATCTAAAAGAGATATTTAAATGTTCCTCTGCACATGTCCGGACTATGAAAATTCCTTAACTGTGGAAAATTATTATATTTCTCCTTCAAAATGAAATGCATTTTCAAATAATGTTCTAGTAAAACTCTCACCAGGAATAATAATATTAAAACCTGCCTTGGAATTTTACAAAGTCAAAACAGTGATATGCTTTTTTAGGGGGTCTCACTGAGAACTTCTTTTAACTAGAAAATTCCCTGCTCCACTGTTCCATACATCCAAGAAGATACTGGACTCTTTAGAAAACCTTGCATGATTAGGGATGATTTAAAAAGTTTCATGGGCAAACCATCGCAATCCATTTCCTAGAGAAGAAAGGGTAGGGTTTCCCAGAGCAGCACCGGAAGGGTTAAACTATCACTCTTTCCTGACTATTTCATATCATTTGTATAAGACTGCTAATGTCAAAAAGTGTTTATTTTTTTTTTGCTAACAGTATAAAACTGAACATACTGTGAGACATAAGGTAGCAGGTGTCTTGGCTCTAAACTATCAAGTCTGTGGGCATTCTGTTGTAACAGGTGCTCCAAAAAAATTGAACAGATTTTTAACAAGAGCTGTATGGGCTTTTTAATTAGCCTGGTTATTCAGCATGTGTAAAAAGCATTAGGTATATGCTGAAAACATCATCGGGTCTAAAAAACAAATGCTTCACATAGTCACTCTTTCTTTCTGGCTTCTCTTTGCTTTCTGCTATTACATTTGACGTATGTGCTTCTTTTATCACAGAATTTCCCCCACCTGAAGGAGGATTGTGACAAAAAACGACCATTAGTAATAGTAATAGAATAGGAGATCCAGAAAACGGTCTGAATGTTACACAGATGCTCTGTGCAATTTTAGTAGAAATCAAGCTCGATACATATTAAGAAGCCGCCTAAACCCCCCCCGGAATAGTCTGTTTTAATTCATATGTCACATAACTTGATTATTAGCAGAAGGGCTTTTCACTAATTTCTGCAATTTGAAAAGATGAGCTCTTACTTGGGATTCATGTTTAGGATTTTAGGGATAAATAATGACAAAACCAAACTCCTATCTATATTTTAGTTCCTTTTCTAGGTCATCATGTTAACATAGATATTAATTCAATTAATTTCCTTTTGTTTTTATGTGCTACTGTTACATTTGATCTTTGGGATCCAACTTTGCAGCATTAGTTCATTTATTGAACAAATACTGAAAATCTATTATGTTGAGTGTGTGTGTGAGTGTGTGTGTAACATAGAGGAATAAAACAGAGTTCCCATGCTTAAGATACTTAAAATCTATATAAACTACAAAGCAGAATGTTTTCAGCACCTTAATTGTGCTGTGAACAGAGTACACTATAGGAATTGAAAGAATGGGGAGATTTATATTTGGTAAAACTGGGGAAAGTTTCATTGAAGCAGGTGACATTTGATGTTGGTCTTGAAAGCCTGTGAGAATTTTGAAGTCATGATAAGGCTAGCATTTGGGGTAAGGCTACATTCCTGGCACATGCGAAAGCATGTTATAGGTTTTTGACTCATTGATTACAAGTATTGCATGTGTAACTGTGATCAGTGTTTCATCTTTTAGATATACAGATGTCCTGTTTAGATTTGTTTTAATTAAACAAATGAAAAGGTGCCAATTATTGGTTGCTTCCAGTGTGCCAGGTCCAGTGCTAGGGGTTTTACCCACTTTGCTGTAGCCCGTGAGATACCCCATGAGACACATCATTACACTTGTTTAACAGTGAGGATAAATTACATAACTTATTTAAGGTCATGCAATAAGATGCGGTAGAGTCAGGATCTGGTGACTAGGTACACACATTTTCCCACTGCATTGCACTGCTTCCTCAGTTTTACAATTAGAAGGAATCTTGAGGATCCTTCTTGTGGATATAATTCATGCATTTTCAATCTGGGCAAAATTTGGTTCTTAGGGGTTGTATTAGTCAGGGTGCTCCAGAGAAACAGAACAAATGGATAGATAGAAAGATAGGTAGATAGAAAATTATAAAGGGAGATTTATTACAAGAGTTGCTTTACGTGATTTTTTTTTTTTTTTTTTTCGGTACGCGGGCCTCCCAGTGTTGTGGCCTCTCCCGTTGCGGAGCACAGGCTCCGGACACGCAGGCTCAGCGGCCATGGCTCACGGGCCCAGCCGCTCCGCGGCATGTGGGATCCTCCCGGACCCGGGCACGAACCCGTTCAGCGGCCATGGCTCACGGGCCCAGCCGCTCCGCGGCATGTGGGATCCTCCCGGACCGGGGCACGAACCCGTGTCCCCTGCATCGGCAGGCGGACTCTCAACCACTGTGCCACCAGGGAAGCTCGCTTTACGTGATTATGGAGGTCAAGAAGTCCCACCATCTACCGTCTGAAAGCTGGAGAAACAGGAAAGCTAGTGATGTAACTTAGTCTTATTTTGAAGGCCTGAGAACCAGGAGCGTAAACATATGGGGCAGGAGAAGATGACGTCCCAGCTCAAGTAAAGAGAACACATTCATCCTTCCTCTGACTTTTTTGTTCTATTCGGGCCCTCAGCGAGTTGGCGGACGCCCACCTGCATTGGTGAGGAGACCTTCTTTACTCAGCCTAAGGATTCAAGTACTAACCTTTTGCAGAAACACCCTCACAGATACACCCCCAAATAATGTTTCACCAGCTATCTGGGCATCCTTAGCCCAGTCAAGTTCCCACATTAAAACTAATCATCACAGGGGGCAAAAAGGGACTTTTTATGTGTAAAGCACAGATATACATACAGTACATACACTATATGCAATATACGTGTGGTATCAACATTTTATGGTGGAAGGTGATTGGAGAAAAAAAGAGTCTAAAGAGGCTTCTTGGGGGGGTTGTGGGGAGGTGATAATGAAAAAAGGTTGAGAAACGCTGCTCTAACTTAAGCTCCCTCATTTTTCAGAGGACAGGTAAGGAAAGTCAGAGAGTGAAAACAGCTGCCAGTCACACAGCTAGTCGGTGAATGTATGTACATGTTTGGTTTTAAAAATCCACCGTTCTTAGGAACAAAAGGTCTAAGAACCATTTATCACACTGCCAAGCTCAACGATCCCCTTATGATGTCCTTCCCTTTGACTTGATTCCTTTCTGGGTTTGTAGGTGCGCTTATTTATGCCATCTCACCCTGAAGCAATAAATAACTAAATTTCAACTTCTTGGTGGTCAACAAGGAGTGAGCTGGCCCCGGGGGGAAGTCTGGACCCTAGAATGTACATTGTTCAAGTTACTGTGTTTTGGGGGTACTCGTGGACTGTCTATTCCGACACCCCCAGAATAGCACCTAGTAGTAGGTGTTCATAATTATGAATGAATGTGTGGATATTGGCAGTAAAGGAAGAAAAAGGCTCAGAAAGACTGAGTACTGTGTGTCTTTTAAATTATTTAAGTATTTTTTTTTTTTTTTTTGTGGTATGCGGGCCTCCCTCTGTTGCGGCCTCTCCCGTTGTGGGGCCCAGGCTCCGGACGCGCAGGCTCAGCGGCCATGGCTCACGGGCCCAGCCGCTCCGTGGCATGTGGGATCCTCCCAGACCGGGGCGCGAACCCGGTTCCCCTGCATCGGCAGGCGGACGCGCAACCACTGCGCCACCAGGGAAGCCCTATTTGAGTATTAGTTAAACTCATTTCACACGGAAAGAAGCAATACTGACTCATTAGCCTGCTGTTGGACATCGGCTCATGCTAAACGTGGCTAGAGGTCTTGAAGAAAAGCCAGGCACTCAGCAGAGCTCTTATCTTGGGGTCAGGGCCTCTACTTCATCTCAAATTCTGTTATCGTCAGTGTGTGGGAAAGCAACACCCTTAGCTTGTTGGGCTCAGACAAGGGGTTTGGCGGTAAGGAATAAGTATTAATGCAGCTTTTAAACAGTTTAACTTACAGTCTTCCTACACATCAACACACAATTCATTACATTTGTTGAAGATAAAAGAAGGGATTCTTTTTGAACCTACTGGCATAAATGATTTATTACATTTAATGTTTGTATATGTGATGCTTTCATATATTCCTCCTTTCCCCATAAAAATGTAGTGAAATGTTTTCTTCCCACAATCTGCCTTTTTCATTAACCAATGTTATTACTTTTTCGGGTATCCTTCTAGAGTTTATTTATGTTTATAAAGCAAAAAACAAATTCTGTAACTATAAAGTGGCATTTTATGCACATTTTTTTACCTTGTTTTTGATTTTTTCAAGTAATTTATCTTGGAGATGGCTCTACATGGAGAGCTTTCTATTTTTTCTTAGCTGCATAATATTCCATTATATGGAGGTACTTTTATTTAACTGTATTCTTTCTTTAAAGAGTTTTTAAAAATTGAGGTATAACTGACATATAATATTATATTAGTTTCAGGTACACAACATAATGATTTGATATTTGTATATACAGGCATACCTTGGAGATATTGTAAGTTTGATTCCAGACCACAACAATAAAGTGAATATTGCAATAAAGCAGGCTCCGGACGCGCAGGCTCAGCGGCCATGGCTCACGGGCCCAGCCGCTCCGTGGCATGTGGGATCCTCCCAGACCGGGGCGCGAACCCGGTTCCCCTGCATCGGCAGGCGGACGCGCAACCACTGCGCCACCAGGGAAGCCCTATTTGAGTATTAGTTAAACTCATTTCACACGGAAAGAAGCAATACTGACTCATTAGCCTGCTGTTGGACATCGGCTCATGCTAAACGTGGCTAGAGGTCTTGAAGAAAAGCCAGGCACTCAGCAGAGCTCTTATCTTGGGGTCAGGGCCTCTACTTCATCTCAAATTCTGTTATCGTCAGTGTGTGGGAAAGCAACACCCTTAGCTTGTTGGGCTCAGACAAGGGGTTTGGCGGTAAGGAATAAGTATTAATGCAGCTTTTAAACAGTTTAACTTACAGTCTTCCTACACATCAACACACAATTCATTACATTTGTTGAAGATAAAAGAAGGGATTCTTTTTGAACCTACTGGCATAAATGATTTATTACATTTAATGTTTGTATATGTGATGCTTTCATATATTCCTCCTTTCCCCATAAAAATGTAGTGAAATGTTTTCTTCCCACAATCTGCCTTTTTCATTAACCAATGTTATTACTTTTTCGGGTATCCTTCTAGAGTTTATTTATGTTTATAAAGCAAAAAACAAATTCTGTAACTATAAAGTGGCATTTTATGCACATTTTTTTACCTTGTTTTTGATTTTTTCAAGTAATTTATCTTGGAGATGGCTCTACATGGAGAGCTTTCTATTTTTTCTTAGCTGCATAATATTCCATTATATGGAGGTACTTTTATTTAACTGTATTCTTTCTTTAAAGAGTTTTTAAAAATTGAGGTATAACTGACATATAATATTATATTAGTTTCAGGTACACAACATAATGATTTGATATTTGTATATACAGGCATACCTTGGAGATATTGTAAGTTTGATTCCAGACCACAACAATAAAGTGAATATTGCAATAAAGGGAGTCACACAAATTTTTTGGTTTCCCAGTGCATATAAAAGTTATGTTTATGCTATACTGTAGTCTATTAAGTGTGACATAGCATTATGTCTAAAAATACAATGTATATACCTTAATTTAAAAATACTTTATGGCAAAAAAGATGCTAACCAACATTTTTGCCTTCAGAGAGTCGTAATCTTTTTGCAATAGGAACATCAAAGTTCACTGATCACAGATCACCATAACAAATATGATAATAATGAAAATGCTTGAAATTTGCAAGAATTACCAAAATGACACAGAGACATGAAGTGAGCAAATGCTGCCAGAAAAATGGCATGGATAGACTTGCTCGTTGCAGGGTTGCCACAAACCTTCAATTCGTAGAAAAGAAAAAACAAAAAAACCCCCCACAATACCTGCAAAGCACAATGAAGTGAAGCTCAATAAAATGAGGTATGTCTGTATTTGTCTTTCTCTGACTTATTTCACTTAACATAATGCCCTCAAGGTCTATTCATGTTGTCACAAATGGCAAGATTTCATTTTTTATGGCTGAATAATATTCCATTGCATATATTTATACCACATTTTCTTTATCCGTTAATTTGTCACAGAAGTGGAATTGCTGGATGAGCTCTATTTTGCTGGTAGTTCTAAATCTATTTTGCCGATTAGTTCTAAATTGCTGGTAGTTCTGTTTCTAATTTTTTGAGGAAGCTTCAGACTATTTCCACAATGGCTGCACCAATTTACATTGTCACCAACAGTACACAGGTGTTCTCTTCTCTCCACATCCTCACCAACACTTGTTATTTCTTGTCTTTTTGATAATAGCCATCCTAATAGATGTGAGATATCTCAATGTGGTTTTGATTTGCATTCCCCTGATGATTAGTGATGTAACTGTATTCTTCTTGACTTTATATGTTGTTTGAAATTTTGTGCTATTATATGTAATCTGCAAATAATATCATTTTTATACATATCATATTATATTTGTGCAAGCCTATCTGTAGACTATATCTACCAGACATGAAAGTTGTCAGGGCCTGGAGTGTATATATATTTATGGTGTTGATAGTTTTTGCTAACTTGACTTTTCTAGGAAGTGTATCCCAAATTATACTTATACCAGAAATGTTATGAGTGCCTGTTTCTTCATAACTTTGCCAAGAGTGTGTCAACAAAGTTTTTAATTTTTGCCATTCTGAGAAGTGGAAATGATATCTCAATGTAGGTTTAATTTTCATTGCTCTAAGTTTGAGAAACGTTGAGTTTTTTTTCATGTGTTATAGCCATTTTTGAAAAAACATGTGAATTGTCTGATCATTTTCTCTGCCATACTGAGTTTTTGGTCTTTTTTTCTCATTGATTTCTAGAAACTCTTTATTTATTGTAAAGACTGTCTGATATGAGGTTACAGTTGTTCCACTGACGACAGTGATTTTGAATATTGAATAATTAAACCTAAAATTTTATTTTAAGATTTTGTTAGCATGGTAAAAAAGATTGCTTAACATAATTCATCACACACTATTTAATTTCTCGTATTAAAAAGCCTAAATAAAGTGCCTAAATAAATCAGGCACTTACAAAAATAATCACATCTATGAGAAAGATGTGACACTCCATTTAGCATGACCGTATTTGCTCTGCCTCAGGTAAAGAAGCCTGTTCAGAATACCAGCTACTTGTGCTGGGGTAGAGGTAGTTTTGTCATTTATTTGGCAAATGCTCCTTAACAAATAAATGACAGATCTAGGGACGTCTGCTTTTTATAATCACTGCCAAATGACCAAGAAACATGAGAAAGTTATGTTCAGAGCTTGGCAAAATATCTAGCATTCAGGGCTTGAAAAGTATTTATTTATTGTGTTTAAAAATTCTCACTGTAGTTACTAGAATAGAAAGGATTTCCATTCTTGGCTGGTATTCATAGGGCTCAGTTAAAACCACAGAAGCTGGCAGAAGTTTCCCTGCCTGGCTTATCTTTATGTATTACATTGAGCTGTATGAAATTGCCATTTTATAGAATAAAAAAGGTTGACTATCGGCAATTTCATGTGGTTCAAAATATATCTGAAAGCCTGATGCAGTTAGAGAAGATTTAGCTCTCACAGCAAGATGTCACAACTTTCTACACTCTCGGCTGACTAGAGTTCCTAGTATCCTCACAGGTCTATGTGCAGGAAGTTGTCTGGTATTTTACGCACTCTGCTGGAAGCTAGAACTGCAGTATTCAGCAGCCACCACAAGAGGGGGCATTTCTCCCGGAAATGTGAAGATTCTGACTGGCTTTCAGAATAAGTAATAGTAGAGGCAGGCTGGGGGTGTGCCAACAGGGCAGCAATAAACATCGCATGGGAGAGGGAACAGGAGTGGACAGTGACTACACGTTTAGGTCATTGTCTAGCTCAGAGGAAACCCCACAGTTTTCTATCTGGCAACCTAGAGAATAATGAGAACAGGCAAGCCAAAAAAAGTCGGGGACCACAGCAATAGCAGGTCCTCCTTAGGTGGTCTAATTGCTAATTTGGTAACCAGAATCAAAACGTCAAACATGACAAGCAGAAAGGGTTGAAGGCTTATGTCTCACACATTAGAAATAGCCGCTGCTTGGAAAAAGCTCAGGATGATGTAAGAGATATACTGCGCTGGCCTGTTGCACAGCCTGTCCTGTCTAAGATTCTCATTGCCTTGCTGAAAATACAGGACACACTGGAAAGAGGCCCCTTTGCACGGATGTCACATAGGCCCTTACACTAGGCATATGATACAAAAAGTATTTTCTTTTTTATCAGCACAGCTGTTCAGATTGTGGAGCCCTTGATTGACAAGAGGCTTGTCCTGTGTTTGGCTCAGGAAGTTTGCTCTAAATGAGAGAGACAAGGCTGCTCATTTCCTTGGGAAATAACACATGGCAAGTGGGTGCCGACCAAGGGGAGTCCTTTCTACCAGGACTGGTTGTCTTTTACAATCACATCCCCAGCAGACAAACATCGCCACAGCCAAGCCCCCTAAATGAGAACATCAAGTGACCCTAAAGAAGTTGCTCAACTAGACTCATTCTTATTAGAAAAACTAAGAAACAGGAGAGAGAGAATTAATACAAGTTATGGCATCTTCTTCTGACGTCCTGACTGATGGCAATTCTGGCCAGCCTTCACTGCCCGGCATCTGAGGTCAATTAGAATTCAGGGTTCTGGCATACAGCTAGTGAACTGGTAGAATTCGATTGAGGGATAATAAACAGGTGACGATTTCTTTTCTGTACTTCCCTTTTCCCCTATCCACACAAATATTCAAGCTAACTGGAGTCATTTGTTGGGATTCTTTTGTGGCTTGTTGGGATCCTGTCTCCTCCAGCTCCCAAATAAGCCGTTGTGCTTTTCAATTGTTACTCTGAGACAGAAATATGGTTGTTCTGTTAGAAAAGCCGAGCTCCCGCTTGTTACTGTGGAGAGGCATGAAAATGGCTGTTTGATCCATCACAGCAAGTGTGAGCTGCCCTATCTCACGCTAAAAGGAAACAATTTACCGGGAATGCTGGTGCCAGATTAAGATTCTCAGTGCATTGCAAGTGAATTACCGTGTCTATAATTTTCAAGAAGAAAAGAAAACAGCAAAAACACAAAGCCAAGAAATGTAAGAAGGGGGATACTGGGCCAAGCTTTGGCAAGAGACACATAATTCACTTCTGAGCTAATCGCTGGCTAGACTGCCCTGTTTCATTTCTAAAACAAAATGATTTTGCAGGTGAGCTGTGTGTAAGAAATTGTCAATCACCCTTGGGGCTGTTTTGAGTTCTTAGAGCCCAGAGATGAGTAATATTCAGAGAACAGGTTTTGCAGATTTTGTGTGTATGTTCTAGAAAACTACACGTGGAGGGAAACATTTTAATACACTGATGTGGAATAATAAATCTCTGTAAATGTGTATTTAAAACAGTGAATTCAAGGGGATAGTTCTTAGGGAGCTCTACTACACAGAGCTTATGAAGTGCATCACAGATATTAATTGCCATAAATATGGAGATGTAGAGGAAAGAGACGATTTCTGTTGGGGGAAAGTGGGTGAGACGCAGCTGGTGTCTTCTTCCAGCTCAGACCCCTTGGAATATGAGCTGTGGCTTCCCTCTCCCTACAAGTCCCACTGTAATTCCTAGAGCAAAGCAAGGGAAAGGAGATTGGAAGGATTGGAAGAAGCGGCAAGGAGCGTTTATTAGGGTACAGAGACGGTGGGGTGACAGTAAGACACCCTTGGAATAGTCCGGAGGCTTTCATTTTAATCCTTTTTCGGGAGATCACTCTGACCACAGCTGTTCATGATGCTATCCTATTAGCAAAGGGGAAGAGGCAGTGCTTCTGGGATAAAGACCCAGCTGGGGCCAGAGGGCTAGCGAGTTAGAGTACAGGTGGTTTGAATCAACAGGTGCTTTCTGTTATTATGATTCAGCCCTCGCCTGCTGTCAGGTCCAGCCAGACCTGCTGTAAGTGCTGTAAGCATTCATCGCTGAGAGGAAAATAGAACATCTGGACTGCTCTTTGTTTTTCTTATCTTGCTCTTACATTTCAAAGTGACCTTTTGTTCTAGTTCCCTTCAAATGGAAACAAGCTTTAGTCCAGGGCATTTCTCTGTCGTTATTTGTATTTCACAGGAATGTGGGCTTTCTTACAAGGAACTCAAGAGTATTCAAAATTCTAGGTCTTCTTGATGAGGATAAGCCAGCTGTGACATTATATGCATTTTTCCAAGAGGACTTGTAGAAAAAGGAAAATGGGTGTGTTCTTCACGCTCATATAACTCGTGGTGGGATCCCCATAAGGCTCAGAGTCTTATTAATTTTCTAGGTGGGAGGTGGGACTAAAGCTTAGACTTTAGCATCTTGTTCATTCTCTCTGCTGAGGAGGTGATGATCCTCTTGAATGCTTATGAAGAATGCGCGGAGGCACAGGATAGAAATGGAACAGAGGCCCTAGATGACTGGAAGTGTATCTTTGCATCTCTAACTGAATTCCAAGGCCTAAAAGTGAGTCCTATTCTGGAAGAGAGCTACCTAATGGAACTCTTATGAGAACCCCAGGTTTCATCCTCAAGGGTCAGGCCAGTGGAATTTCTCCCCATGGATCTGTATCACGGAGACTTGTCTTTGAGGGGCAGACCCTAAAATCAGGACATGCCATTGTGCCATTACAGCGTCACAGCCACACATGCATGTTGATGGCTGCTCTGTAGAGAGACCTTGTGTATATTCAAGGGGGCTTCACTTTCTGTATCTTTTCCAACATTTCCTGTATTAAACCTGGCAATTGCTTTGCATTGATAAGCCAGTTTTTAGCATCCTTCCACCACCTATTTTCTAAATATTTTGGAATTCTAGCCTGATGCTAAGTTTCTGCCCCAGGAAGAGGAACACAAAATTTCTAAGAATGATGAGACTATATTTCCATGAAGATACAATTCTTCTTTGGGGGCTTTTGTCAGGCTAGAAGATTGTTCTCCCTCCTGGGGGGAACCGGAGATTCATGGGGGCATGGGTATGCTTTCCAACATCAGAGGTACAAAGATGGTGGTTCCTTTAAGACCTAGAGAGTTCCAAGAGGAATCTGAGCTAATGAATCTTCCAGGTCACCTTCTCTAACAAAAACCTAGAACAAGAACAGAGCCTGGAGCTTTCTCTGCTTGGTGGCCAGTGTCTGAGCTCCAGCCTCTGTGTGTTCTGAGGTGAGGCCACTGCAACCTATGTCCTACCTGGCTGGACTAACTCCAGGGCAACTACTCGTCTCAAACTACGTCCAACCTCCTTTGACTTATGCCAGACCCCTGTGCCACATTTAACCAGCTTCACTTCCTGTCTAACCCCATTGCCTGCCTTAAACATGCTCCTATTTCTTTTGCTATGGTACACACACATCTTGTTCAATGTCAGGAAAGATGACATTTGAAAATCAAAACCTAAAATCTGATGGCCTAGGCAGGGCTCCTTGCTCTAGGCGGGAACAATAAGCTTAGCTGAGCAGCTGAGAATCCAAGGTGTGTGAACCAGTAGCCTGACCTGGAGGTTGGGATGGCAGGTGGGGTCAGAGTGGGTCACAGTTCAACGCTAACATTGGCCACCTTGAGCAAGTGTCCTAATAGCCTCAGGGGAAGTTCCTAGGAGTTAGGGCTTTATCTGGAGCCTGAGGCAGAAAGTGCCTTTTATTCCCAGTCTCTGGCTTATCCTGAAGGCCTAAAAGAACCTCCATGACAAGCGTGGTTCCTGGGAGAAGGAATCCTAGAGTTCTTAGTTTCTGTGTCTAAATAGGAGTCAAGTCAGCTCTTCGCTGTGTCAGGCTTCTGTGGAGTCTGATCCCTCTCAGGAGAATGCACGCCCTGACCCCTTCCTGCAGGGGCAACTAGCATTTATTAAGCCCATACTAGGATGCAGGCACCCTTAGGTATTTTGTATAGGCTGCTTCATCGAATTCAATTCTACAACATTGTGTGAATATGTATTATCATCACTATTTTACTGCTAAGGAAACTGAGGCTCAGTGAGGTAAAATAACTCACCCAAGATCACATGGGCAATAAGAAGTGGAGCTTGGTTAGAGTCTAGGTCTGATGGCCTCCAAAGCCGGTAACTGCTCTACGGAACAGGAAGAGAAGTTCCTCTAATGAGACCTTGATTTGGTAGCAGTATGTATACCAAAAAGAGGGATTTTTTGTTTTGTTGTTGTTCTTGTTTTAATGTACATACACATTAAACCCACAGAATTCCCCTACACAGTGAAATCTATTAGTGAATTTCAAACATTTCGTTTGGAAAGGATCAAGGTATGCCACTCTACAGGAAAGTGCCTTATTGCACAAAGCAAATGACAACTTGCAACTTTTGCATGTCTGTCTTCTTGACAATGCTCGAGAATGTTTTTTCTTTATTTAATTACTTCCAGTCCTTTTATGTGAGTTGCTTTATCCTTCATTTCCCCACACGACCATCTTAATTAAGCTTTTCATATGTGATCATACCTTTTCATAAATTCTTAGGAATCCACTGTTTTCACCACTATGCTATTTTATTCTAGAAACAGAGAGGTAACACAACCAATCTTGGATTTAAGAAGAGGCTTTGAAAATACTGGAAGGTAAAAGCAGCAGCTCAAAAAGAGCTCCATCACAGACTGCCCCGCCCCCTCTTCCACTTCACAGCAGCCTCCTTTGCTGGTGACCTTGCTGGCAGGCGCCGGTGCTGGCACCCCTTCTACCGTGGACCCTAATCGCATTTAGTCCATTAATGATCCGTTCGTTTCTTCTCCTCCTGCTTCCACAAAAGGAAATGCATTATTCATTGATAACCTTTCTCCTCTCTCCTTTTGTGTTTTATCAATACTGCAGACTACTGGAGTTTTATGTTGTCTCACAGAGTATGATACTGGCTCTTTTAGTGGCTCTGATGTGAAATGACTCCACTGTCATCAGATATTAACGGGGCTCAAGACTACATCTGGCAGCAGCTCTCGGTCTCTTTTTGAGCTCCAGTCGACCTTCTAAATGGCTCTCAGCTGACACACTTCAGCAGAAAGCTGGCTGAACCTCTGTTCTGTTCACCTGGGGATATGCCACTTGCCTCTTGTTTATCTAACAAATATCCTACCAGATACTAAAACCTCCTTTGGAATTACAGGGGCCATGAGCACATCTTCTCTCCGTACTATCTTAGATCATCAGCACCAACAAAATAAGGCTGAGTCCTAAGAGCTACAACCGTATGTTTACTTGGTTGGGTCTGTTCTACACTATTTGAGGACTAGGGTCCTTGGAGGATGGACTTCAGTGTCTTTTTTCATACCCACAAAACGGTGTTTAAAATGGTTGCTCCTTCTTCTTCAGGGCCACACGTGGCTTTTTAATTGAAATGAGTAAAAATTAAAATTTCAGTTACCCTAGACACAGGTCCAGAGCTCAATGGCTACCTGTGGCTAGTGGCTACTGTGTGGGAGGGCACAGTGGACATTTCCACCACTTCAGAAAGTTCTAGTAAATAGCACTGGTCTAATATTAATAAGAATTAAAATTTTTGAGTATGTGTTATGTGCCAGACACTGTTCTTAGTAACGTAGAGGTATTCATGTTTTTACACCTCATCACGAACCTATGAGTTAAGTACTATTATTTCTCCTATTTCTAGATGAGCAAACCTAGAGACAGAGAGATTATTTATATCATAAAGCCTTGCGCATCTTCTGCTAATATGAGGAACAGACAAGACAACCCAGGTACTCTGGCTTCAGACCCCAAGCTCTGCACCTTCTGGCTGAATTGTTTCTCACCCTATATGCACTAGGAAGAGACTGAGCCCCGCACCACCTTTGATTTAAATAAATGCTTTTATTTAAAAAGAATGAAAGACTATTAATCTAGTAATCATCACTTCTCTGCCCTCCCCAGACCCCACACTGCTCTCAGCAGATGGTTGACCTTCCATTGTTCAAAGAGGAACGAGGCAGAATCCCTGGCTCCCCCGCCTCTTTCCTTACTGCTTGAACGTCACCCCATTTCTTCATCAATTTCTGTCTCCTTCCCTGTTGTCCTTCCCCAGGAAAGGCAAGTTCCTTTACTGGCCTGCTTGATCTCATCCTTTCCCATCTCAGAACTAAACTGCCTTTATTTACTCTCTTTCTCATCAGCTTCTGCTTTTCTTTCCTGTTAAAGTTCTTTGTCTTTGCAGAAAACATATGAAGTATTCTCTTTCCCACTCTTTTACTGAAACAGGCCAATCTAACTCCTAGTCCTTCAAGACTCACGTGGCAGCCCCTGTCCAGGGGGTCCTTTGGCACCATCTCCTCCCTTGTCCCAGACCAGGCTCAGCCCCTCCCCGGTGCTCCCACAGCTTTCCACCTACCTTGATCACCGTCCTTACCACACTGTGTTGAGCAACGTATGTAAATTTCTAGTTTATCCACTAAATTGTTTACTGCTTGAGCATAGGATCAAGTTCTAATCATCTGTGGATTTCACCAATGAGCACAAGGGCACAAGGTAGGCACTAGATACTAAACACTGATTGGAGTATAACCATTTGTTCTAAAAAGAAAAGAAAAAAAGCAATAAACACCTAAACACATCAACGTTCTTTTGACTCTATTCCTCCTCGGATATTGGCTTCTGGTGTTTTACCCTTAAACTTCTTGAATCATTTATCTACAATCCTTATCCATTACCAATTAGTCTTTATCCCCTTGCAATTTGGCCCCTGTGTCCGTTGAAAAAAACGACCTCCTAAATACAGATGCAATCTGTGCCTTGATAATACATTTTTGAAATTTGCAATATTTGATATTGATGATCCTTCCATGAAATCCCCTTCTGCCTGAGTTCTGTTCTTTTCAGCATTTGGACTCTTCTTACTTCTTTGGTGAAATCACTTCTTGGTCCCAGTCTTCTTGGCTAGCTTCTACCCTTCCACCATTCATTAATTATGGATGTTCCTTAAGCTTTACGATATTCTCTCTCTCCCTTTGTGATGTCATAAATCTCTATGACTTCAGTAATTTTCTCCATGGAATGTTCCTTGCATTTATATTCCAATCATGTCTTTTCTTGGCATCTTTATTTTATGTCCTGTTGGTTCTTGAAATTTAACACCTGCAAACTAAGTTAATCATTTTGGCTGTTAAACTTGTTCCTCCTCCTGACTTTCCAAATTCTTCCACTGGCATCACTGGATCACATTATCGTATCTTAAACTCATCTCTGACTCCTCCTATATCTCCAGTCCCCTATACCCAATAAGTCATTATATCCTATTGAGTTTTCCTTTGAAATTGTTCTCACTTCTTCTGTTCCTTTCACACGCCTTTCACATGGCTGCCTTCCTAATCAAGACCCCTATTTATCTCTTGGCTGTACTATTGCAGTGATCTTTGAGCATCTAGCCTCCTCTGCCTTCTAATACACCTTTCACACACCTGCCGGAGTAATCTTCCCAAACAACTCTGATTATGTCTGATTATGTCTTTTCTTTATTCAAAATATCTTTAACAACAGCTCCATGCCTACTTAATAAATTCCTTATCATTTCCTTGATAGTCGAGGACCACATATCACAACTTTCCTTTTCATTTTTATCTTCCACTGTTCTCTTGCATATACCCTGAATCTCTTGTCGTTTCCCAATACAATTCATAGTCTTTTTCTGCCACACTTTTGTATATATTCTCCTTTCTGCTTACATTACCTTTGCCCACGTTCCCCCTCTTCTCCACCTCCAGCTCTACTTAGTAAAGAACTTTCGTTTCAATGCTCCATTCAAATGCCATCTGCTCCATGAATTCTTTCCTGATGACTTTAACCAGGAATGCTTTCTCTTGCTCTAACTCCCCACAGCATCTTCTCTGGACCATTAAAGACACACTGCCTTGAATTTGTCACCTGATTGCGTCACCTACAAGATGCTAGCTCCCTGAGTATGAATGCATGTCTAATTCATCTTCATATTCCTCAAAATATTTTGCAAAGGGCAGATGCTGAGTCAATATTTGTTGATTATGGGCAGCACCCAGCTTTTCTTGCTCTGTTCCTTTTGTCCAGTGTGTAGCATTAGCATCTGCACTAGAGAACTTCAGCAGGAGTGAAAGAAGAAATGAAAAACTGTTACTTAAATAATGGGAAGAAGCTCTGTGGTGTGTCTGTCATTTAATCTCTCTAATTCATTTTGAAAGATAACGAAGTATAGATAATAAAGAATAGCCAGGACATGGAAACAACCTAAGTGTTCATCGACAGATGAATGGATAAAGAAGATGTGGCACATATATACAATGAATATTACTCAGCCATAAAAAGAAACGAAATCGAGATATTTGTAGTGAGGTGGATGAACCTAGAGTCTGTCATACAGAGTGAAGTAAGAAAGAGAAAAACATATACCGTATGCTAACACATATATATACAGAATCTAAAAAAAGACAAGGTTCTGAAGAACCTAGGGGCAGGACAGGAATAAAGACGCAAATGTAGAGAATGGACTTGAGGACACGGGGAGGGGGAAGGTAAGCTGGGATGAAATGAGAGAGTAGCATGGACGTATATACACTACCCAATGTGATATAGATAGCTAGTGGGAAGCAGCCACATAGCTCAGGGAGATCAGCTTGATGCTTTGTGACCACCTAGAGGGGTGCGATAGGGAGGGTGGGAGGGAGATGCAAGAGGGAGGAGATATGGGGATATATGTATATGTATAGCTGATTCACTTTGTTACACAGCAGAAACTAACACACCGTTGTAAAGCAATTATACTCCAATAAAGATGGTATTAAAAAAAAGGATAAAGGAGAGGAGAGTTAAATTTCTATCGCAACCTCATCACTAGTGTTTCTGTAACATGCACATGTTCCTTCCATTCCTTAGTTTCTTCAATAGGATCAGCATCTCTGTGCTACCTCAAAGGGGCCATTACCAAAACAAAAGGGTTCATATGCATGATAGCAAAGTACCTTGACACTTTGAAGTGTTAAGGCTCTGTGGCCATCACTCCAACCCTTTGTCCTCCTTTGAATTTCCATGACTCTTCTTGGATCTTCTTGGATACCCCACTAACCGACACCTGTTGTACTTGAATTGTACCTCTGAAAACACAGGTCCACGTCATCCCTGGAACCTGTGAATATTACACTGTATGGTAAAAGAGTAAATGTTATCTTATAAGGTAAAGAATATGATTAAATTAAGGATCTTGAGAGAGACGTTTACCTTGAGTTAGCCTGGTGGATACTAAATTCAATCACATATATCCTTGTAAGACAGACACACAGAGAAGAAGACACTCGGAGGTGAAGTCAATGTGATGATGGAGGAAGAGATTGGGGTGATGCAGTTAAAAGCTAAGGAACACTTAGCATTGCCAGCAGCTATCAGAAGCTAGGAGAGAGGCAGGCAAAGAATTCTACTCCAGAGGCCCTGGAGTGAGTGTGGGCTGCACCTTGATTTTGGACTTCTGGTTACCAGAACCAGAAGAGAATAAATTTCTGTTTCAAGACACCACATTTGTGGTAATTTTTATGGCAGATATAGGAAGCTAATATACTTATCCCATCCTGTGAAACATCTTATACCAATGTTTAATATTTGCATCCATGTTTTGGTTTTCTTATGAGCTACTTGAGGAGTTGTTAACAACCACTGTGTTTGAAACTTTTTCATTCAACAGTTATTTATTGAGACTATTGGGTGTCAAGTACTATTTTTAATCCCAAGGCTATGAAAACAATTCAGATTCCATTCCTGTCCTCAAGAAAGTCATAGATTTTAAGGAGGTAAGGAAGTCTAAGTGGGGAGAGGGGTAAAAAAGTCTTCTTGGAGGAAGTGACATTTAAACTGAGTTCTGAAAGTTGAATCGGGGTTAACTAGGCTGGGGGGTTAAGAGATAAAAACAACTTTAGGCAAAGAAGAGCATTTGAGCCGGGTCACAGAGGCCATACTTCATGTTATGTGTTCACGTGTGAGAAACTACAGAGCTGTTGGAAACAGTGAGGTCAGAGGTAGGTGGGAACCAAAGCTGGAAGGTTCGGGAGAAGCTAGATGAAAGAGGGCTTCATATGCTAAGATGAATGGGAGAAACCAACAGTTTTAATCTTAGTTAAATCATACAGAGTGGATAGGAGGTTTTTAACCATATAGGTGGCACATAGGAGCTGTTCCATGAATGACTTTATATTAAAATGGACACAATTTATAATGAAAGCTATTAGCATTACTATGAAAAATATACTTTTTTTTTTTTTTTTACTGAATGGTTGTCTGAACCTGTTGGTTATCATGTGTGAGAATGTGGTGAGGATAAATGTGAGGTAAATAAAATGTACAGATACATGTTTTTAAACATAGGACAGAACAAAGAATATTTTACAACTTGCTACCTTCAGATTGCTATTATGAGGTCCATAGAGCAAGTTTGTTCACTGTATGTGTACTGATTCAAAACCTCTTAGTAACAAGACAAAAACTTCAAATTCTAGCCGCTCCGCGGCATGTGGGATCTTCCCGGACCGGGGCACGAACCCGGTTCCCCTGCATCAGCAGGCGGACTCTCAACCACTGTGCCACCAGGGAAGCCCGAGCACTTATTCTTGAGAGAAAGCAGGTGTCATTGTTTATCTGGTCTGTTTACTGCAATGAAAGATGGAGACGTTGTTTAGGCAATGAGATGCAATACTGCTCTAACTAAAGTAGATGAGCTGTCCCCACATGGTATGATTATGACTTACATGCTGTTAGTACCAAATTCCATGAAATCAGGATGGAGTGAAAAAGTAGGCATCAGGTGAGATCGCTGTGCTGGCAAGATAGAAATAAATGAAATTAGGTGCTTACTATTACTGGATCAAATCTGCATATCTGATCTCTGATACTAGCTGAAATCAACTACGTCACACACACAAAAACTTGCTAATCCTGTCACATGAGTAGATTAGAAATATTCTACATGGAAAACATCTCCAAGTGGTCATTTTATTTTTTTTTTTATTATTATTTTTTTTTGGTGATATGCGGGCCTCCCTCTGTTGTGGCCTCTCCCGTTGCGGAGCACAGGCTCCGGACGCGCAGGCTCAGCGGCCAT
>NC_041215.1:67053942-67097891 GCF_002837175.3 Physeter macrocephalus | reverse complement strand
CCATGGCTCACGGGCCCCCCCGCTCCGCGGCATGTGGGATCCTCCCAGACCAGGGCGCGAACTCGGTTCCCCTGCATCGGCAGGCGGACGCGCAACCACTGCGCCACCAGGGAAGCCCCCAAGTGGTCATTTTAAAGTGAAGTGAATACATTCCTGGGAATCATTCACTATGTATCCATTGTTTTCTGCTTTGCCAGACACAAAGACAACCCGATTTCAGCTTATGGAGGGCTCAGAGTTTTGTTGGGAAAGAAAATGATAAGATATTTGAGAAAAATACATAATTATATGAAGCATAGTGTGATATTTGGAAGTCCCTAAGTGGAAGATCCTGTTGGACAACCAGATTAAAAGGTGAAAGAGGTGGGACCTGGGTCTGACTCAGCCTTGGAAGACCGGCTTTGAGTTGGTGTGGCAAGAGAAATCTTGAGTGGAGGGGAGAGTATCGGATTAATGACAAAT
This sequence comes from Physeter macrocephalus, assembly GCF_002837175.3. NCBI lineage: Eukaryota > Metazoa > Chordata > Mammalia > Artiodactyla > Physeteridae > Physeter > Physeter macrocephalus. The sequence continues at coordinate 67,097,429 of NC_041215.1, read as the reverse complement.
GACCATGTTATGCACTGAAGGCAGACAGGTTGGCGAGAGCAGTGGATACAGGTTTCAGAGCAATGGGATGTTTTGGGTACATAAGTTGGATCCAGTTTGCTAAAGGTCTTGAATTATTTTTCTATTGCTGTCATAACAAACTGTCACCAATTTAGCAGTTTTATGTGACACAAAGTTATTATCTTGTGGTTTTGTAGGTCAGAAGTCCAGTGGGCTTGACTGGTTTCTCCCTTTTGAGCTCATATGGCCAAGGTTAAGGTCTGGCGTGGCTGGACTCTGGGGCAGAGCCCACTTCCAGGCTCACTCAGGTTGTTAGCAGAGCTAACCTCCTGTGGTTCTAGGACTGAGGTATTGCTCTCCTTGCTGGCTGTTGGAGGGAAGCTGTTCTCAGCTTCTAGAGGCCACCTACATTCTTTGCTTGTGGTCCCTTTCCTCCATCTTCAAAGCCGACAGTGGCAGTTTGAGTCTTTTTCACACCTTGAATCACCCCTATGCCTCCCTCTTTTGCTATGTCTCTCGGATTCTTCTGCCTTCCTGTTCTTCTTTGAAAGGCCATATGATTGATTACATTGGGCCTAATCAGATAATCTCGTAAACTCCCTATTTTATGGTCTGTAATCTTAATTCCACATGCAAAGTCCCTTGTGCCATGTAAAGGAATACAGTCGGGTTCCAGGAATTGAGTGCCAAAGCTGAGGAGTTTGAATGGGATCCAAAAGGTAACTGAAAAGCACTGTAGGTCCTTAAACAGAGGAGAGGTATGTGGGTGCACAGGGCAGGCGGATGACATGGCACTCCTTCAAACCAGTATTATTTAACTCTTCATGCAACATTAATTTAGAGGAGAGGCTGAGCAGAACGTAGGGAAGGTAGGGGAAGAAGAACCACTGGTGGCTGTTTTTGGCCTCTCTTAGTTAGACCCAGGCAGTTCTGCTCTGACCCAAACTTGTGAACCCCACTCCGTAAAAGAAAAGCCCTTAGAGCTAATTGTACTCACCCTCCTCAGAGGGTAGTTTATCTAACGCTTCCATTGGGGGAGGCTCATTCTCCCCCAGCCCCATGGGGTTAATCCAATTCTTCATTTGATATACGTATATGTGTAACTGAATCACTTTGCTGTACATCTGCAACTAACACAACACTGTAAATCAACTATACTTCAATTAAAGAAATGTGGAAGGAAAAAAAATTTACAAGATTTGTCTTGAGAGCTCTAAGGTAAATACTCTCCATCTCATTACTTTTCCAGGGATGTCTGTGCCACCTGTTATCGCTTGACGCCTGAGGCAGCCACCCCTGTTGTACCCCTAGCCCTAAACTGACTCTGGTGCCATCCATTCATTTATTCCCTCCCGAGCACTTACCTTGTGCGAGTACCATTCCAGGTGCTGAGGTTACAGCAGTGAACAAAGTCCCTTGCGCCCACAGCTTATCTTCGAGTAGGAGAAGAGAGTCAAGAATCAAATGAATATATATCAGAAAATATGCAGAAAGTAACTAGTAGGTTAGGAGGAGAGAGAATGCTGGAGGAGATGTAAGGTGGCATTTGAGCAGACACTTGAAAGAAGTGAGGGCTTAACGTGGCTACCTGGGGCAGGAAGGTCTCAGGCAGAGGAAAGGGCAAGTGCAGTGACCCTGAGGCCAAGCCGAGGGGGTGTATTGGGGCCACTCGCGGGAAGGAGGTGGGTCCTCATGGCTGCAGCAGCAGCGAGAGTGAGTAGAGGAGGGTGTTGAGAAAGGAGGTCAGAGGGGTGTGAGCCGTGCCGTGGTAAAGTCATCTGTCACCCGTCTGCACTAAACACCCTTCTAAACCGGGCCTGTACGCTCTTATATGCTGTTTACTCCAAGATTTCAGTATGATTACTGTGCAGAAGGATTTATTTGTCTCAAGAAATTTGGACCAAAGAACAAAATAGCATATTTCAAGTTCTGGGTACGGATTGCTGTGAAAAATTAACTTGTTATGTGCATTTATTGACTATTGTTTATGACATAAACAAAGCTGCTCTTCTTTCTATAATAAGAAGAGTTGGTAATATTGTACCTTTCTTATTTTCCACCCTCAGCATTATTATACAATAAAGAGCTGAATATATGCTATACTGCCGAGAGGGTAATGAGCAGGATTCAATCACACATTTAAATGAATTAAAAAAAAATCGGAACCGTGTCCAAGTTCTCCCATCTAAGCATCACTTAAGAATCTGTTTGTTCAGTTGAGCTTCATCTCTGCAGCTGCCAAGCCACTTCAGTTCTGCCAGCTCGACTCTCTGATTGCAAAATAAAGGGTGGTCACTTAACCGTGGATGTGAAGAATACAAGTGTTCTGTGAAAAGAACGCCATGATGGGAAATCCTGATCGTAGAAAACTGGAGGCTTCCCTCGTATGCACCCCCTTAGCCCGAGGGCAGTTGATTTTGAGGGGGTATTCTCACCTTCCCCACATCTAAGCAGTCTTTGGCGGGGTGTGTGTGCTTTTGGAAGATGGTTGCACTTTGCGGCAGCTTACATTCATAAATATTTTTGCAGTATAATAGATTGTCAAAACAAATCTGTGTTTTCCATTTGTGTGTGCGTGAGTGTGTCACTACGCCTCTTAATCTTTTTGTCCATCTAGAGGTAGAGCACAAATAAGTTGCTTTCCTTATTGTGGATTTTCCCGTGTGGTATAGATCTGTGCCAAAGGGCGTCATGAAGAATAGGTAAATAGATAGATGGCCATACGATCTGGGGAAACAGCTCCTCTGTCTTTCTTTCTTTTTTTTTTATTTTTAACATCTTTATTGGAGTATAATTGCTTTACAGTGGTGTGTTCCTCTCTCTTTACTTTAGCGGTTCTGTGTCTGCACTGAAAACCCGTTGTTGCTTTTAAGCATTTTCAGTGGAAAATCCCCCCCTGAAACTTGGCATTAACTACATCATTGAACGGTGGAGGGACAGTCAAGGTGGTGTTATTGACAACGCTGTTGTGCCTGTGAGAATATAGTGTGTGCTCTGAGCACGGGCACTGTTGCATGGCTTTTGAGTCAGGGAAGAGATAGACCTGGGTGGATGGCCATCCAGTCATATTAGCTGTGTGACCTTAGGTGAGCTCCTTAACATCACTGAGCCTCCATTCCTTAGTGTGTAAAATGAGGGAAATGATGCCTCCGTCCTCGGGTGGTTGTGAGAATGTAAATAAATTTCTCAGTGTAGTGCCTGCATCTGCTAAGGGCTCTATAAATGGTAGTCATTTTTATTATAATCATTTTTCTTTAGCTTATTTCATTTTGATGGCACAGCAGGTGGACTTGGCATAAAGCTTCCTGGTGCAGTCTTCCTGGTGCATGGAAACGTAGGCCCCTGGAGGATAGCACATCAGACCCTGAAACCCAACATACACCTTCCTTTGCATTTTTCAAAATATTTTTCTCTCTTCAAGTAAACCTGGAGAAAACATTTTGCTGCTTGCTGCCTGAATTGGCCAGGAATTCTAGTTTCCAAGGAGATTGTAAATGGCTGTATCTGTGTATGCTGATTTCCCTCAACTTTAGAAGAATTCCTCAGGGATTTCTTCAAAGGAAACAGAACATAATGGAAATGCTTTTTCTTTTTTTATAAACCTTAGAAAATTGTGTGTGTGTGTGTGTGTGTGTGTGTGTGTGTGTGTGTGTGTCCTTAGTGATCTAAAAGTTACTTGGAAGTGGTCAGGCGAAATGGAAAGATTTGCTAATGAAAGCTTTATCTCCCTATGACTGCAATTTTATATGTCCTTTCAAATTAATTTATCTGGGGTTTTGGCTATTTAGAAAAGCATTTAGTACAATTTGGAATTGTAATTAGGATATTCTATACCATCTGCAGTGCTTGATGTAATTCTCTAGCTTCACTATGGTTACATCACAAAGGAGGCTGGAGCTGAAGTCTGTTTTTCTACTCTAGAAAACCCAAAAGCACCTGCCGTAGTGTCTGTCCTAGATAGGGAGTCAATACTGGTTAATTGATAATAAAGGTTTCCTCCTGGTGCACAGTTTCCATTAGTGTTTGGGGTGAATAATTGTACATTAGTATTTGAAAAATTATGGGTGGCTGAGCAGAGGATGCAGCTTGCAAAAGCTCTTGGTTCTAATTCTAGACTGACAACAACGGCCCATGTGACATTGACCCAGGCCTCTCATCTCTAAGTCTCTCTGTTTCCATTCAGTCAATTGTCAGATGGGATAATAAAACTGATATGCCTTCTAGCCTTATACGGAGAATTGTTGCTGTGCAATTTTTTACATATCTAAATGCTGACAATTTAAATTAGAACCCAGTGTTGTTCTTTTCACAGAACACTCATGTTGTTTCACATCCATGGTTAAGTGACCACCCTTTATTTTGCAGTCAGAGAGTTGAGCTGGCAGAATTGAAGTGCCTTGGATCCAGGATTGATTGATCCATTCATCATTCAGCATGCATTTGTTCAGCACTGTGTGGCATAATGTGGTGTAAAGAATACATGTTTTAGAGTTAAGAAAATTGGAGTTTGCATCCAGGCTCTCTTACTAGCTCTGTGATCTCAGTAAAATTACTTCACCTTTATGACATCTATGACATGATGACATCTATGGACATAGGTTGCTGTGATGGATACCCAAGAATATGTAAGTGAAATGCTCACACAGTGTATTGCTCTACAAAAATAGCTTACTTTCCACCTACTATGTACACCATGCATCCCATGGCAGGAGATTAACATAGTCCTTGTCCTCAAAAGAGTTTACAAAATCTAGATGGGGGATACATAAAGAGAAATGATTAAAACATTAAGAATAAGCAACAGCTGTCCTGGCTTATCATAAAATGGGTCTGTGGCTAGTTGGGGTGGAAAGAGCAGGGGGTAACCAGGGTTCAAGAAGAAAGTCTAAAGGAAACATGGTTGGCAGCCAACCTCAACTTCCTGGGCTGGAGCTACTCCTTTGCCAATGCCTTCTCCACCAATGGCTAAGTTGCAGTGAGACCAGAGGAGCTAAATCTTCATAGCTGTTTGCTATCAAGGAGATTATGTTTAGCTATATGTTAGTTGTGTTGGATTAAGTATTAGTAAAGAGTTTGTTTTTCTCACCTACTCCTAAATAGATTAAATGACACATTAATGTGCTTCTAACTCCATTATCGTTCATATTTTTAATTCAGAATGTATGCAGTGGCCTGTGACTGCTGGGGGGTGTACCAGCCCCCATGAGCAGATTCGTTACCGCCGCATCTGCCACCCCAAATGCTAAATCCCAGGAACACCACTGCTTTGCAGTATGTTATATTTTACAAGACTTTGAGGAAAGAGAAACACAGAAAGAGAGTGACAATCACTGTGGGGCTAGAGAGACAGAGAGCATAAGGTTAGAGCTAAAACTTCTAAAAAGCAACTGGAGTGTTGGAGAAAAGGAACAGAGGGAAGAATTGAATATATTTACCAAGGAATTAATGAACAGGCTAAAGGTATTTATGTAGGCAGAGAGCATATGGAAAAGGGGGAAATGAATCATGGAAGAAGGCAGCCAGTATTGCCATACAATTTATTTCATCTTGAGACTTGTGTGTGTGTGTGTGTGTGTGTGTACATACACACATATGTGCACACACACAAGTTAACTTTTTTCACATATATGTGATTGGAGGAAGAAAAAATTTCTAAGTCCAGTCCATACTATTGAGAGAGGAAAAATGTGTCTACCATGAGGTTGTGATGATGGTTAATGTTCTCTGTGGCGCTATATCTAACCTATATCTTGTAGGGGAATTCTTCAGTAAAGATGAAGAGAAAGCCATTATAACAAGGGGAGGGGTTGAAGAGAGCTGAGATCTGTATGAATATGGTAATCTCCTTCACTTCCTGGCACTTCTATTGCCCCCCACCCCCGCTTCCTGGATTCAGGACTTGCTGTCACGCCAAGAGATTGGTGATGCCAAAGCCCAAATAGCTTCTGGTATTGGTGTCTCTTGCAAGGATTCCTGTAGAGGGAAATGAGGGGCTTTGAGAGATTGTAGGTTTTTGAGCATATGGCATAAAGGTTTGTAAGCTTCTGCAGCTTGGGGCTAGAGAGGTCAGGAGGGGAAAACAAATGTGTCCCTAAGTATTTCTGATAAAGACTATCTTGTTTCGTTAAATGAAAGTATAATGTTAAGGATAGAGTTAAGGGGAAAACTTGGAACAAGGGAGGGTGGGAAGAGGTAAAGCATACGGGAGGAGCCTGAGAATGAAACCAAAGAGAAAAATGCCAGGTCAGGCTCAGAGCAGTTGAATGAATAAATGGCTGAACTGGAAGACATAAGAAATGGGTCCAAGAAGGTAGGTCTGCACGCAGCCAGAGGCTGCTGGGGTGGAACTGCCCTGCCAGTCTGCCAATGGGAACCAGCTGAAGCTAGAGCTGGGCAGCCAGCACAAGGCCAGGAGTCAGAATAGCAACACCTGTTTTAGCACTAGAGTGTGTTGCACCTGCAGGAACAAGGTCTGGAACCATACCTCCTGGCAGGTTGTCCTTTCCACAGCTACCTGAGCAAGCTTGTGTATCCATGCTCTGCCCTGCTCAAACTTTGTATGTGGAAATGGTAATCCAGCAGAGAGCCTTGAAAAATCTCCTGACTGTAATGAGTCCATAGCTAACACCCTCCAGATATAAAGGGAAAACATAATAAAAGAAAGAATTTACACCCGAGGAAGTAAAGAAGAAGTAGCAAAAACTGTAAATATATCTAATAACCTTGAGGAGATAAAGGAGTGAAAGTATGTATAAAACAAGAGCAAGAGCTTAGGAAGTAAGAATAAGATTCTATGAATCCAGAATAGAATATTATGGCAAAGAACCAATTTAATGAAAAATAAGGTCGTTGAAAGAACAAAACTAAACATAATGGACTGGACATAACTGAAGAGTGAATTAGTGAACCATAAAATTGAGCTGAAGAAAAACTAATGTTATCTAATATATATTGAGTGCTTACTATGTGCCAGGTATTATTCAAGCATTTACCATGTATTATCTCATTTAATTCTTACAAGAATTATATGTCCCCACTTTACTGATTAGGAAACCAAGACAAAGAGAAGATAAGTAATTTACCCAAAGTCATACAACTTGTCTTGAATTCAGGGAGAGCCCTTGTATTTATCACTGCACTTTAATACCAACTCTCAAAATTTCTCAAAATACAGCACAAAGAGATAAAGAGATGGAAAAAAAAGTTAAGAGACAAGGAATAAATCCTAGCCCTCCTGAATAAAAATCTGCATTTTAACAAATCTCCGGTGATTCATGGGCACTTGAAAGATCTATAAGACTGCTTAAGGGACTTCCCTGGTGGCTCAGTGGTTAAGAATCCACCCGCCAATGCCGGGGACACGGTTCGATCCCTTGTCGGGGAAGATCCCACATGCCATGGAGAAACTGTGCGCCACAACTACTGAGCCTGTGCTCTAGAGCCCGTGAGCCACAACTACTGAAGCCCACGCGCCTAAAGCCCGTGCTCCACAACAAGAGAAGCCACCGCAGTGAGAAGCCCACGCACCGCAACGAAGAGTAGCCCCCGCTCGCCGCAACTAGAGAAAGCCCACGCGCAGCAACGAAGACCCAACACAGCCCCCCCCCAAAAAAAAAGACTGCTTAAGTAATTAGTCCCAGCTGGTGATGCTGAAACCAAAATACTTGGGCTGAGAAAAGAAATTTTCTTATTGAAGTTTCAAGAAGTCTGGGAGAAAAATCTGGAAACTTGAAAATCAAGTGGAACTCTTTACCAGATCATGTGTTAATTAATCAGAGGAGCACACATTCCCTAGCTTCTGTATATTTCAGTCTGCCCAAGTAGCTTTCTGATGCAAGAATAATAGTTCCTGTGAAACAAGAAAGAGGGATGAGTTTCCTCAGGCAGTTAGGTGTGAATGTATAGAAGTGGTGGGGTGTGTGTGTGTGTGTGTGTGTGTGTGTGTGTAAGTAGATAAGGGTTAAGCCTCCTTTTGGCCTTGCTGATTGAGGTGTAGCTATCAGAGAACACATCAGGATTTACTTGTTTCTATCTCTTTCTAGACTGTGAGCATCTTAATAAGGAATATGTCTTATTCTTCTTTGTATCTGTAAAGAACAGCACAGTGCCTAGAACACAGAAGCAGCCATTTTGCTGTTGTTAAATGCTTGAGTAAATAATTCTCAAGTCTTTTTTTTTTAAGGTAGTAATTAACAAAACTCTTCTTTCATCTCCTATTGGATGTTTCTCTGAACAATGGCTCACATTCTGGGAGGATGGGCACACAAAAACATTTGACAAGGGGATTTGAAACACTGTTGAGAAGTGCCTAGGGCAATTTAGCAAAATAGATTTCCTTTTGAGTGCCAACTCCAAATGATTGGTAGTGGTTGCCTGGAGCTGTGCTGAGAAGGATTCTGAGGCTGCATCTGGCCTCAGCTGGAAAGAGCACTATAATCAATTAGTGGTGGGTGCCAGGGTTAAGGGAGTGGGAGGTAGCATCCTGTGACCCGTATTTGCCCTGGGGAGAATCCTATCTACCAGCCGTCTCTGGAGCCAATCAAGGATGGAGTTGGAGGGGGATGGGCAGTCAATGAGGAACAGTCCTTTTACAGAGATCTTAAATACTGGGTTACTGAACTGTTTGTACCAACGTGGACTTGGGGGCTTCTTAAACTGAGCCACACCTCTTTATTCCAAATCCTAGAACTCAAGAGAGCCAGAGCGGGACCAGCTGATCAGAAGACTCTCTGCTCCAAGGTATGTGAACTCAATTTCTGACCTCCCAAGATCTCTGTTGACAAGACAGGATTTCTCGAATGAATTTGTCACCATTTATTATGGGTGTAGAACTGAGGACAATTACCAATTGATCAGGGCTTTCGACATCTTGCTCAGTTCCTCATTTCTTCCCCATTTTTATGAAACAGACCTGGCATCTGGGGCTGAGACAGTTTTCAGGAAGTTGCTCCCCGGCCCCCGCCATGTCCTGTCACCCTTGTCAGGCCATAGGGTGTTATTACACCATGGATTTTACACGGACAGTTATTTTACTTTATTTTTGCTTTTTTTTTTTAAAGTGTTTCTATTTCCCAAGATATTTTAGAAGCTCTGATATTTTTCATCAAGGCAAAGTCTTTCTACAGGCAAATACTGGCTTACTGACAAAGAATTAAAGGGTCTGATGGTGCTAGACAAGGGGGCTTAAAGGATGGAATTGTGGAATCAGAGGGCTATAATGAAATGATAACGTGGCCCTCTTTGGATGAATTTCTGTACTGGAAAAATTATGAACTTTGATATCTGACAGCTTTAGGTAGAACTTTGACTTTCTGTTTTAAAATGTATGAATTTGAGAAAGTTACTGTTTCTTCGTCTGTAAAATGTAGGTACCTTAATACCTCCCTCACAGTGCAGAGGGTATAAGTGACATGAGCCATTAGTAATATCTAAGCAAGAAATGTGAGTTTCTCTTCCTTCTATTACCTAGTTTCATTGCACATGACGGGATGTCAGCAACCTTAATCTGAAAGGAGTCCAGAGGAACATCCCATTAATGTTTCAGTGTTCAAACTCCCAACTAGGAAATTCTTCCTTAAGCTAACTTGTTACCTAATCCAAATATTTCCTGTTTTAATTTATTCTGTAAAATGTGAAAAAAAAACTGATTCTTATGCTGATCAGGCTGCCCCCCCAAGGCTTAGATGTCAGGGCTGAAAACATAAAGCTCATGCAGAGTGGAGCCTCGTTGGTGCACTTTCTTTTGGTGGCAAGATAAACTACGTTTGTTTGCAGGGCTGACGAAGGGAACTGAAGTGCTCCTCATCATTCTTTTGTCCTGATTCTGAACCTAGCCGCAACTCGCTTGGTCTGGTCAATAGGAGAGAAAACTTGCCTGTGATGCCCGGTTAAGGAAATCCTCCATGAAAAGACATGCCATGCAGACTTCAGCGCATGGCAGAGGTTATTACAGAGTCATCGTCACAAAGTTTGCAATAGTTAAGGATTTGGGAGCTGGCAGGTGGGGTAATTGGAGGAGGTTATAATGTACGAAGAATCGTTTTGGTTTTGGTGGCAGCAAAAATGCTAGTGAGACCAAACCAGTCAAAACTAACTCCAGAGGGTCCATTATTTGCAGGAAATAAGTTCCCACAAGAAAGCCTCAGTGCCAGTAGGGTGACAATCATGAGCATTTCTACGTCTACTTCATTCCATGAACACCCAGAGACTCCAGCCTGTGGTCAGGATACTTGCTCATAGCTGGTTCGTGGTCCTAACATTAAAGGGAAGAAAATATCTGAAAATCAAGAGGGGTATCCCCTAGATTAGTGAATGAGGCCTCCTTTGGGGACCAAAACCAAACAGTAAACAAAACAAAACAAGAACAAAAGCGCGAAACCCAGAAAATAGAGAAAAAAGAAAAATTAGCGTGGGTGTATCATGGCTATGTGAAACTCTGGAGCTTCCTGGAGAGGAAATGGATGTGGAATATTACCAGCAAATTACTGGGTGGAATCTTTTGCCAGAGTTGGGGAGGGGACAGAACCAAGGAGGAATCAACCTCCTCTTTGTGAAGCAATCATTTCAAAGCTTAATTAGGCCCCCTTGGCTCTGATTTCTTGGCTGTGGGCAAGTTGTGCGGTGTTCACATTCTTTTCCCTGTTGCTGCCAAGTATGCCCTGCACTGTGTCCTTAGGTATCACCTGATGACATCCTGAACCTGAGACTTCTGAGTTCACACCTGCTTAGGCAGGACTACAGCCAAACCGGCTCAATCTAGACTGAATTTTCAATTGTCCCTTCAGAGCCTCAGTCCCCTGGATCAGATATTGGCAATCTCTGTGTGTCTCCCAGTTGTCTCCAGGAGGCTATGTGCTGAAGGGCTTTCACAGAACGGTGGGTCTATGAGCACCTCAGCTAGGCTAAGTAGGCATCTCTGCTGGGTCCTTGTGATCCCCCTCCTCCCCAGACATGTGTACCTCAGTGACACACCACCAAGGGACAAGATCAAATGGCCTCTCTCAATGTTTAGGGTATAAGGGCATAGTGGTGTTTAGGGCACAAGAATGGATAGGAAAATTTTCTTTTCATAAATCTCTCATGACTATAGGGAATCAAAAGGGTTTTGGAGTCAGGAAACTTGGGTTCTAATTTGGACTCTGTTGCTCACCTTCTTGAGAGCCTCACTTTCTTTAAGCACAAAAAGAAGAGATTGTTCTGGATGACCTGCAGGGTCTGTTGTAGCCTTAACTATATTTAATAATCTGTGAAAATGACTTGCAGTCATGAAGGAGGCTTTAGACGTTGCATTTACTCTTTCCTGCCTTTTGCCTCTTTTGAGTTCCCTGCTGCCTCCCTCCGCGGAATCCTCACGCACTTGACACAGCCCTCAGGACATTTATCACGTTCTACCTTACAGCAATTTGAATTCTTGTTGTCTAGTTTCCTATAGATTATAAACTTGGCAGTATCAGGGATGGCATTTTTTTTCACCTTGATTTTTCATCAAAGTACTAAGCAAAGTGCCTGGCACGTAAATTCTTGGTGGGTTCTCAGTGTCCAGCGTAGGGGTCACGAAAAGCCAACACTGTCCCCATCAAGGCAAGTGCCTGGTGCCTGGGAATGATTCCCAGCTCTCTCTGTTAAGGTCACATGTCTCAGTCAGTATTGCAGCCTTGGGTGGTCTGATGAGTAATAGATGAAATCTTTCATTTCAGCTTGTGCGGGGTCAAGTTGTATTTTTTGTGTTCTTCAGCTTTTCTTTGGATTACGGTCCTGGGATTTTTTTTTTTTTTTTTGCGGTACGCGGGCCTCTCACTGTTGTGGCCTCTCCCGCTGCGGAGCACAGGCTCCGGACGCGCAGGCCCAGCGGCCATGGCTCACGGGCCCAGCCGCTCCGCGGCACGTGGGATCCTGTTCCCTACATCGGCAGGCGGACTCTCAACCACTGCGCCACCAGGGAAGCCCTGGGATTTTTTTTTTTTTTTTATCAACATTTTCCTCGTATTTTTTTTGCCCAGCACTATGGTACTAAAGTACCATACACTGACTGCTATAAACTCAGCAGTCTTGAAATTAGGGGGATTTGGTAGGAAAGATTTGAGGTTTAACTGAGTAATGACTATTAAGGTGTCAAGTGTTTTCCTGGGAAGCCATCACTTGATTAATGGATACAGAGACACATTTTCTCTTCTATTGTTTCCTACTCTGCTTTAAAGTCAAGAGACCAAAGCAATTTATAGCAGGTACAGTCTTCTCCTTTTGTTCTAAGTTTATCAGTGAATTTGTTGCCTACTTTGAACCCCTGTATGGCTAAAGAGACCTTAAGTGGAAGGAGCTCTGGAATGCTAATATTCACGTTCTCATTCTCCCAACTGTCTGAAGTCCTGCTGTTTAAATTTGTCCCCATGGCATCACTTTGATCATGGATGACAGCAGTGGGTAGCAAGACCTCAGGGTTCAATGCTGCTCACCTTTGAGAAGGATACTAAAGAAATGCAAGCTGTGGCTGTAGTAGACATTTGTCATGATTTCTGACTGCCCAGTACCTGGACACTGTGCCTATGTTTGGGGGAATTTTCATCCTATGAGGTAAAGTCTCTATTATCAAAGAAGGTGAAAATGCCAACTATTTGCTTTCCTGGCCTTCCTTGCAGCAGAGCATGGGCAAGTGACATGGTGCTTTGGACTGAATGTATCTCCCGCAAAAACGTATGTTGAAGACCTAACTCCCTCCCAATGTGATGGTATTTGGAGGTGGGGTCTTTGGGAGGTAATTAGGTTTAGATGAGGTCCTGAGGGTGAGGTTCCCATGATGGGATCTTATAAGCGCCCTTATAAGAAGAGACCAGAGAGCTTTTTCTCTCTCCCTCTCCACCTTGTGAGGTCACAGCAAGAAAGCAGCTGTTCGTAAGCCAGGAAGAAAGCCCTCAACAGAGACCAGATCTGCCAGCATCTTGGTTTTGGATTCCCCAGCTTCCAAACGGTAAGAAATAAATGTTGATGTTTAAGCTACCCTGTCCATGGTATTTTCTTATAGCAGCCTAAGCAGACATAGATACCTACCAGCTGGGTGCACTCACCCCTTTCTGAGAAACTGATGAAACGAAGAAACTCAAGAATACTCCCGTTTTATCCTAAGGGGGATGGTGGTCACAGCAACAGGTATGCAGGGGTCTCTGCAGTGGTTCTGGCAACAGTTCTATTTGCAGTGTTCAGCGTCCAGCTGTGGGGCTGTTAGAGGTGTAAGTTGGGAGGTCTAGGTTCAGTGATGCTGCTAGTTTGTCTTCACAGGACCAACCAGTTCTGTGGTGTGAACAGGGCCTTGGTCTTGCCTGCAGAGCCTCTGAGCCTAGTTTTCCAGCCCTCCTGGAGATTCTGTGAGCCACATAATACATTCGAATAAATTATTTTTCTGCTTTCATTAGCCAGAGTTGGTTTCTATGCTTGCATCTGGAAACCACCATTGATTCATTTGCCCGTGCCCTCAGGAATTTATAGTTTTTGTTGGGTCGGAGGTGACTAACACACGTGAAACATCTGGAATATATAAGATAATGCCTCAGATTATGTCCACTACCTTGTGCTTTATATTTAAAATACTATAGGAATAGAGAACAGGAAGAGAAAGTCTAATGTAATGATTTAGGCTCCAAATTAGATTCGGAAAGTCCCAATTCAGATGACTTTAAGGGCCATGCCAGTAAAGTAAACGAATGCCGCAGGTGGGAGTTCGGAGAAAATTATATGAGATGATGTTTATAAAGCACAGTGTATTGTTTATAGTAAATGTACAAAAGTGGTATCATAGTAATAACAACAAGGAGGGCTACAGCAATAAAAATAGCTAGTGCTTTCTGTGAGCCAGACTATATTCTGGTGCTTTATTCTTAGGGTGACTATATGGCCAGTTAGCCCAGAAGACCGCTGGGGTATCCTGTTCATTTAGCCTTGATCATCAATTTTTCTTTTTTTAGCAGAATTTTATTAATAGTTGCATTAAAATAAGTCGGAGTAAGTTTCTCTTATTGCTTTGCCCACCCTACGATAGAATCAACCATGATAACCCATTTCTGTTTTGCAATCCCTTCAAGATACGGTGTAAGTAAAACTTACTTTTCATGATCTGCATTCAGAATGCTGTTAGAAAGAAGTGCCCCTGGGCAGGAGCAACTAGGGACTGCTAACTCCTTCCAGGCTGGGTGGAGTTAGGAAGAGGAGTTCATTTGCTGTCTCTGCTGGCTGCTTGATGACCAGCCAGATGTGCCGAGGCCTGTGAGACACAGCCTGCAAGACAGCCTTTGGGGACAAATACGGGTAAGAAACTGATTAAAGTATGTGAATAGGTACCAAGAATGATTATTATGCTTATTTTGTTTTTTTCAAATGTTTGGGAAACCAATATAAAAAGGTTCAAAAAATTTTTTGGCTTTAATGTATACTGAATTGTATTATTTTATTTTTGTGAAAAAAATGATTTCTGAAATAGGTTTTGAATAGAACTATTTTATAGATCCACCAATAAATTAAAAAATATGTTGGTCAGTAAATATTTCAAAAATAATATATATTTTACTTATTTTTAGGGCTCCTTTTCACTTTCAGAAATATATATATTTCTGACAAATTATAAGGTTACCTTCTTTATTTGTATTTACTATTTAATCTTCACAATAACACTCTGAAGTAGATTAAAAAATTTTTTTCTGTTTACAGTTGAGGAAACTGTTACATACAGTAACATGTTGTTTAAAGCACTTAGCTAATCAGTAGCAAGCCAAGATTTCAAACTTGGGAATCTGGCTCCAGAGTTTTTGCTCACAACCATTACTCAAAAGTAGGTTTCACGGAAGATATAGGATTCTAGACCAAAGATCTGCCCCCCTCTCCCAGCTACTTAACTAGCATGTAACCTTGGGCAACTCACTTTCCCTCTCTGAGCCTCTGATTCTTTATATGTAAAATGGAGGTGCTACTGCCTATCTCATAGAGTTGCTGGAAGTATTCAATGAATTAACACATAAGAAAGGGCTTTTGTAAGCTGAAGATGCGGTACATTATTAAGACCATCATCCGTGGGCTTCTTCCATAAATCTAAGGTGGCATTGCGTGGGCTGATGCCCTAAATAGGAAGTTGGTGGGCATAGTGTGGGAGAGGAAACAACTTTCAGTTATTCCGATTTCTATCTCCAATTGAATAAATTGGAAGCTCACACTTCCAACACTGTGTGTAGAGAAACACAGCGTAGTCTTATATATCAAGGATCCTCACACTGGTAACATGAAGCATAAGTGTGTGTGGTTGAATTGTCCCGGATACACATAGAGTCATAGTGTCAAGGGACCCACAGGACTCAAGATCTGTTCTATTCCTTTGGAAGTGACTGCCAGCAAAGGAGAACCATTTCTGATTTGTGTCACTCATTTCTTAGACTCCTGCTGACTAAAACGTAGGTGGAAAGTGGAAAAAACCCCATGTCATTGTGGCTGGCTGATGGGCTACTTAACGATCCCACGAAGGGAAGAAGATGATTTCCTGTCCTCAGGGCCATTGCTCACGTCTAACCACCATCCTCTAGACGACTACAGGAGTTCTAATTGCCTCGAGTTTGAACTCCTCTAACCCATTTCCTTTACAGCCGCTTATATAGATTTTTCTGAAATGAAAATCTGATTATTACACAGCCCTACTTAACAATCCTTCAGTGACCTCCCTTGTCCTTAGGATAATGTTTAAAACTCTCTGTGTGGTGGGGTAGACATCTACTACTTTTTCCTGCCCCACTCTCATTCCACATAACTTGGGTGGACTTGACTAAATTACACGGAACTAAGAGCGGGTACATGACCCAGGCCTGGCTAATCAGAAGTTGTAGAGACTGGTTTAGGGATGGACATAGGATCCGAGCCAAGGAGAGCTGAAGAGAAATTCCTTCATTGATGACAGGATGATGACGTCAGTTAAGACCTGTAACCAGCCATGCTGGAAAACTCAATTGCCTTTTGAACTTCCTAGTAAGTGGAGTCATTCTATTCCAAATTTTGTTATTTAAGCTTTTTAAATTGTTTTTCTATGACTTAAGAAGATTCTTGACTAACCCACTAACGTACAAAGTGCTTTATGGTCTGGACTGTACTCTCTACCTAGAATGACTTTCACTGTCCTACTCTTCTTCTTCATCCTCTTATCTCATTCTATTCACCATTCAAAATACCACTGGAGAACGATATCTTCTCAGAAGTCTCTTCTGAAATCCCAGTCTGATTTAGTTGCTCCTTCCCAGTGTTTGCTCTCTCAGAACACTTATCACTCCACACTGTAACCACTGGTCTATTTCTGTCTTCCTTTTTCAGTTCAAGGTTTCTTAGGGAAAAGGACTATATCTTATTTTACTGTGCATCCCTACTTCTTAGGAGATTCAATAAATGCTTGTTGAATAAATAGATACAGCTCATACTTGGCTGAAATTTTCTCTAGTCCAGACACTATTTAGAGCAAATGCCCCTTCACATATCCAGATGCCTTAATACTCTATTATATTAAAATTACTTCCTCCCCAGGACATAGTTTTCTGCCCAGTAAGTCTGGGTGTGGGAGTCCGCATTAGCCAACAGACGGGTTTAAGCTAGGATGGACTCAGAGTGAGTTGCTGTCAGGAAATCTCAGAGTGGACCTTGACCAGTTGGCTTGGGAGTGGTTGGATTTGATGAGCTCAGGAAGATAATGCTATGATGAACACAGTGCTTCTAGAGAGGTATTCAACTCCCACTCATTTTCAATCCACTCCCACTGGCCCCTTCCACCTCCACACAAACAGCTGTTGCTGAGTTCATCAATACATGATTGCCACAAATCCATATTTTGGTCCTTGTTTGACTTGCATTCTCATCAGCGTTTGCAATGCTGACTACTGCTGCCTATCTCAAACAATCTTGTCTTCTATGACTCCCAGCTTTACACTTACTTTTCCAGGTGCCTTGTTTCAGACTCTTTTTCAGGTTCATATCCCTTTACACAGACAATTGGACACTCAAGCCTCAGTCCTGGCCTTCCTCTGTTGATATTTTCCATTTTCTACCTACAAGATCTCATCCACATCCAAGGCTTCATTTTTTCCCACCAAGTACGTGTCTCGTGAATTTGTGTCGCTAATCTAACTTTTCACTTAAGCATCAGACTTGTATGTATAATTGTTACCTAATATCTCCACTTAGATGACACTTCAAACTCAACATGGCTAAAACCAAACTCTAGTTCTTCTGTCTCACACTTAGGCCTCAATCTGTGTTCCCAGTCTCGATGAGGAGTACCATAGTACATCCATTTATTCAAGCTAGAAACCCAGGTGTCACCTTTGATATCTTGTTCTCCCTGATATTCAATCCAGCTGAATTTATAGGAATAGTGTTTGAATCTTCTCATCTACCCATATTTACTTTTCCCCTACTAAAAGAGTCTCCTAAATAATTTCCCAGCTTACACTCCTTTCCCCCTCCAATCTTTTTTCCACCCTGTAATGACAGTGATCTTTTCAAAACATATATTTGTTTTGTGTAAGAACTCTGTTTAAAAGCCTTTAATGACATCCCATTGTTCTTGGACAACGGTTAAGATTCTTTAACTTAACCTAAAGACCATACATGGTCTGGCCTCTACCTGTATTTCCTACCTTATCTGTACCTGCATCTTTTGGTTTCTCTAGTGTTCTCTTTTTTAGGTCATACTGGCCCTCATTCAACCCTTCCTTTTGCTATGCTTCCTCCCAGTATAGGCATTTTTATGTGCTCCTTTCACTCCCTCCTTCATATTGTTAAGTTCCACTCATTTTTTAGATCTTATTCTAGTGGTCATTTCTTCAGGGGAGCCTTCTATGACATTCCATCCTAGGTCTCCTGTGTGCTCTCATAGTGCTAAGGACCCCTCCTTTACAGCACTAACTGCAGTTCTAACTTTACCTTTATTTGTACAATTATTAGATTATAGTCTGTCACTTCTACTAGACTGTTTGCCCCATGAGGGCAGGGCAATCTGATGGCAATCTGACTTTGCTTACTTTTTGTTGCTGTTGTTCATCAATTAGGTAATGCTACATAATAAACCACTCCAACATTTAATCATTGCATGAAAAAATGCTCAACATCACTAGCCATTTGGGAGATGAAAATCAAGATCACAATGAGATACCACTTTACACACCTTAACATGACTATAATTTTAAAAAATGGAAAATAGGTGCTGGCAAGCAGTAGAAACCCAGGCGTCAACTTCTAGTAGAGAAGTTGGAACCTCTGTACATTGATTGTGGAAATGTAAAATGGTTCAACCACTGTGGAAAACAGTTTGATGTTTTCTCAAAAAGTTAAGCATATAATATATATAACCCTACAATTCCACACCTAGGAATATACACAAAAGAGCTGTACAAGTACATGTACACACATGTTCACAGCATTCACAGCAGTCAAAAGGTGGAAACAGCTCAAATGTCCATCAACAGATAAATGGGTAAACACACTGTGGTATATACATACAATGGAATAATACTCAGCCACAAAGAAGAATGAAGTACTGATTAAGGATGAACTTGAAAACATCAGGCTGAGTGAAAGAAGCCAGACACAAAAATGGCACTTATTATATGATTCCATTTATGTGAAATATCTAGAATAGGTAAATCCATAGAGACAGAATGCAGATTGGTGGTTGCCAGGGGCTGCAGGAAGGGGGAAATTGGAGTAGAAATTCCTTAATGGGCACAGAGTTTCCTTTTGGGGTGACAAAAATGTTTTAGAACTAGATAGATGTGGTGGTTGCACAGCATCGTGAATATTCTAAATACTACTGAATTGTTCCCTTTGAAATGGTTACTTTTATGTTATGTGAATTTCACCTCAAAAAAATTGTTTAAAAAAACATTAATCATTTATTATTTCACAAGAATCTGCTTGGTCGGCTAGACTCAGTTCTATTAATCTGGATGAGGCTCACTGATTTCAGATGGGCTTATGGGTGTGTCTTCAGTTAGTTGGGGGGTCGATTGGGGATTGGATGATCTCGTGACTTTGGCTTGGATGACTTGGCTGTGCTCCATGTGGTCTCTCATTCTTCATCAGGCTACCCTGGGCTTATTCTCAAGGCAGAGACAGAGGTGAGGGGAGCAAGACCTCCTGAGACCTAAGCTCAGAATTAGCACATTCATTTCCTCTGCATTCAGTTGGTCAAAGCAAATTTCAAGGCCAGCTCAGACTCAAGGGGTGAGGAGATGAACTATTGCTTTATGGAGACCGAAAAGTCAAAGTACAAGGGGTATAGATATAGAGGGAGTGGAGAATTTGTGCTGTTTTGCAACTGATCTACCATAGATTTTATCCTTATGCCTGGCACTTGGTGAGTACTCAACAAGTATTTGTTCAATTAATGAATAAGTCATTGAATTTAGGCTGGAAGGGGAGCTGGGGTCCCAATTTAACATCTGAGATTATGAGATTTGATGGACTGGAAGGAAAAGGAAAACAGGATTCCTTGAGGTATTTGAGAACTTCTCAGATGATTCTAACTTGTCTAATTATAAATCAGAAGACAACCACAACCTTGTAAGGAAGATGGAAAACCCCTTCATCATCCGCTCTGGAAGCTTCCTTCTTCCACACCCTGTTTTGGTCAGGAATTAGAGGACTTTCTGTGTTAGAATTCTGAGCCAACACAAGTTTAGTAGCTATGCCAGCAGTGTGCTGGTAAACTGGTTCTCTTAAAAAAGGGGAAAAAAAGCCTGATTTGTGGTGTTTGCTGATTTCCCTTCCACCATGGCCAATTTCAAGCTTAAAGTCACTGAATGCGGAGTTGGGAAAAAATACACACATCTGAGGCTTGAGAGCTGGTGGGAGCCAACTCCAGGATGCCACTGGTGTGCCTTCTTGGTTCAGAGCTCATCTGCACCTTGCCTGCCTTGCCTTCCACTCTCCCAGAACCATCAGAGTCAATGGTCTGCTAGAGTTTGTTGCCCCGTCATTTAAATTGTTCCTTTCATTCATTCACTCAACAGACAGTTATAGAGAAACTCTTATAAACTATTGTGTTAGTCTCTGGGGTTAAAATGATGAACAATACGATCATGGTGTCCACCTTCCTAGCGCTCCCACTCTCCCTAACGGAAGTAGTACTTCCAGAACCTCTCAAGGGAGTTCTCTATTTCTGATGTTTTGCCCAGTGATACCCTGAGAGGGTGTTAGAGTGGTAGCACCTCAGCCTAGACGAATAAGACCCCCAGTTTCTCTTCTCTCACACACAACTGTCATTTACCACAGTCTTTCTGGACTACTTCTTTCTGGGTTGGAACCAAATATTCAATTATAGCTCAACTATATAATTCAATTTTGATAGCATTACTTCATCACAATCTGAAAAATGAGAGGTTATTTTAAAACCATACAGAACTGGAGAAATCAGAATGCATTTAATGGTTACTGTATCACGTAATATTTAACATAATGTAATCAATACATAGCACTATGTATAAATGAACCATTTAGGTTCTCACAGATCTGAAGGAGAAAGAGGGCACCATTCCCAGAAGTGCTTTCTTTCCATTTGTTAAACCATAGTTCACACTTTTGGGGAATCAAATATTCACTTAAAGCCAAATACTAAGGCTTGTGTTCTCTTTTTTATTTCTTTTCTTTACAGATATACATAGTTTTCTTTTGGTATACTATTAACCATGGACATATGTTTTTCATTTTACTACGTTGCTGACACTCAGGGTTTTATTTTTCTTCCAAGGGAGGGGAGGGCTGCATTGGTGGGGACAATCAATATATAAAATATAACAGCTGTTGCAAAATATATATGTGTTTTAGATGACTGACTGAAGTTCCTAACACAAATTATGCCTGAGTGAACAAAAGAAAAATTTATGATTTATTTATTGTGTCTAGGACCCAAACATAAAGCTTAGTATAATCAGTCATCTATAGCACTCATGGCTTTAATATTAATTGCACTTGGAAAAGCAGCAGAATAGCAACCGTTGGGTGGAACAGAGCAGCTGGGAGGTGTATTTTCAGAACACAAAGCCGCCGGTTACCCTTGGTGTGTGTAGAGAGATGGATCTGAGAAACAAGTTATCCCAGGAAAATAATACACTCCACTCACCAGCCAAGGTCACAAAGCCAGGAGTCCTCCTGGAAAAGAGACTACTGCTGGGGCAATTTGGTTTAACAAACTGTTATTTTCTCATGCAAAATACACGGCCTTGCTGCCAAATCTCATGAGCATGTAAAGAAAAATAACCACTTGCCCAGTAACTTTGGGCACCAATGTCATTGTGGGCTGTGAGTGATGGGTGGCAGTGAAGTCCTGTGGAGCGCCCCACCACCACCACCCCGGGACACAGAGTGGAAAGATCTGTGTTCTGCTAGATTCCATCAAAACTGGTGTGCGTCTTCCAACCAGCTCAGTGGCTGGCCTCCCCTCTGGGAGGAGACTTAAGGAGAAGTGATCGAATGTTTCTACTTGACCTCGAAGTGAGGGTTGGAGGTCTTGACATTAACTCTTAATGTCAGAATTAATTCCTCTTTGCTCCACGTTCCTGTAACACATTATTCTACTTTTAGTGGAACATGCTCTCCATCCAGCCTGAACTGAGAGTCCCTGGGGGGGTGGAGACCATCCTGTTTCATCTTAATATTCTCTCTGCTCTTCATAGGTGGAGAGTGAACATCTGTTCAGTTGAAGTGAGAGGGAATTAAGTTATTTCACAGACCTTACATTCCCCCAGCTGATCACACATTTCCTCTTTAATTAATGGGGCCTTTGATGGATTCCTACCTTGGCTACCTCTGGTACCCTTGTGCCTCCTGGGTTTTGGTCTCTCTTTCTGTAGGGAATAATCACACCTTCTCTATTTAACAGGCTTTTCTGTAACATCAAATATGAGAACATGGAGAATTCTGAAGATTTGGGAAAGGACTTTGAGCAATTGTATGTAGTCCTAAGTTTCCCGCAAGCTGAAAGCCCCTTACATCCTCTCTGCCCAGTAGTAATTTGGCTTCTCCTGAGGGGCTGCTAGTGATCCCAGTGGCCAAGATGTTTCAAACCCATCAAGTGAAGTCTGCAAACAATGTAAGTTTTGTTTCTCAGTGATTGAACAGGAGGG
This sequence comes from Physeter macrocephalus, assembly GCF_002837175.3. Lineage (NCBI taxonomy): Eukaryota > Metazoa > Chordata > Mammalia > Artiodactyla > Physeteridae > Physeter > Physeter macrocephalus. The sequence goes on along the minus strand of NC_041215.1, from coordinate 67,075,296 downwards.
TATTTCAAGTCCCCATTCTACCTAGTGACAGAAAAGTTAACCTAATTAATTGCAGGGTCTTAGTCATTTCAGGTTTTAAACTCAGCATTTCAGTCAGATTCATCTCTCTGGTGGCAGGCTTTAACGCCATAGTATCAAGACATCTGAGAAGCGTCTGGTTCTGGAGGATGTATTGTGTTGGCACCCATTGCAATATACAATCCTGCCTGCTTCTTGGGCGGAGCCTCTTGTCACACTGGTACCCACTACAATATCCGAGTCCCCATTTATCTCAGGTCATCAACCTGGACCAGTGGTTCTCAAACTTTTTGGTCTCAGAAGCCATTTATATTCTTAAAAAGTATTGAAACCCCAAATAATTTTGTTCTTGTGGGTTATGTCTATCAATATTTATATTGGTAATTAAAACAGAAAATTTGGAAGTATTTATTTCTTCATTCAAAAACTAGAAGTCATTCCATATTAACCTAAATGACATACTGTTTATGAAAATAAGCACATTTTGCAAAATAAAAATATAGTGAGAAGAGTAGCTTTTAAAAACATTTCGGCAGGGCTTCCCTGGTGGCGCAGTGGTTGCGCGTCCGCCTGCCGATGCAGGGGAACCGGGTTCGCGCCCCGGTCTGGGAGGATCCCACGTGCCGCGGAGCGGCTGGGCCCGTGAGCCATGGCCGCTGAGGCTGCGCGTTCGGAGCCTGTGCTCCGCAACGGGAGAGGCCGCAGCAGAGGGAGGCCCGCGTACCGCAAAAAAAAAAAAAAAAAAAAAAAAAAGAGCACAAAAACATTTCTGCAAATCTCTTTAATATCTGGCTTCACAGAAGAGAGCTGGATTTTCATCTCTTACTGCATTCAATCTATTGTGATATGCTATTTTGGTTGAACCATGTAAAGACAATCTGGCCTCATTCAGATATATGTAGTTGATAAAGAGAGGAGTATCTAACAGCTTTTTCAGATAACCATCCATATTCTTTTTAGTACTATACCAAAACTCAACAAGTGGTAGTTTCTCAAAGGTTAGTTGCAATGTGGAATCTGAAACCATAGCAATGAGCTTTTCATATTCTTCCACATTAAAATCCATTGCTCTATTTGCACTCTGAATGGATCTTCTACCTCTGTATGATTTCATAACATCATGCATTGGTCATTTGGAAAACTGATCAACTGAGTTAATCAAATCTTCTAAATGTTGATATATTTTAATATACAACATCAAAAACTCAGATTCAATGATATCATGACTTATTTAATAAGAAAACTCTAATTCCTGGAAAGCCGTCAAGCTCACAGTGGTAGATACAAGTTTTCCAAAATTCTAATTTTTTCTTGAATTGTATGATGGGCAACACATTCTGTTAATTTTTCTTTTTCAAGTACCAGGCTCACTTGGTTCATTTCCAAGAAAATACTCAAGTCTGTGAAATGCTCAAGTCTGAATAATCATAATTTATCTTTCAGTCTTTCAAGGAAATAGAAACGACGTTCCATGAAAAAAGCAGCTAGTTCAGCTGGCAACTCAGTTGCACCTATGCTGTTCCTGACACAACCATTGCGCTTTGAAATGCAGCAGAGGGGCTTTATGCATAATTTCCATGTTACTACATGGGATATTAAAAAATACGTATACTCAAGGGACTAGATTTGATAAAATTAACAACTTGGGCTGTCTCATCAAGGACATTCTTCAGTGAAATTGGCATTAAAAAATACAAGTGTGCGGTGATGAAGACTAAAGACGGCTAGTACCATTTGATGCCACTGCCACGACTCCTGCTAAGGCACCAGGAATTTAACTCACTATAGCTTCTGCATCATTAGTGCTAATTTCAACACAATTAAAAAGGCAAACAATATCTTAGAATTATTATGAAAATAGTCTTCACCTCACGGATGCCCTGAAAGGGTCTCAGTGATCTCCGGGAATCTGGGGACTACACTTTGATAGATACTGGCCTAGACACAGAGTTCTCTTCATTCTTACTGAGGCTCCCATAGGTTTCTCAGCCTCCTGAGCTGTGTTCAAATGCCCGGCCTCGGGGAAAGGTGTTGGTTTGTACCCCATGTTTTGATGGGGACACTAGGAATCAGGCTCCTCCTGGTACAATCTCTGTTCCTTTGTTGCTGTTGTAGTGCAGGAACGCTGTGTAGATAGGTCATCAAAAGGCAGTCTTATCAACTCTCAGATCCCCAGCTTTGTGTATGAGTGCATTTTTTTGTTTGTTTGTTTGTTTTAATCAATTTCAGTACTTGGTGGGCATTCTACACCCTCTCAGGGACACTCATCAATATTCCAATACTGAACCCTAATCTACTTCTCACTATATTCACACGTTGGTATCAATCCCATCTTTCAGATTTAAAAAGAACAATCGCATTTTCTTTTCTACATAAAAGTCCTTTTCAAAAGGTGTATCAAAACCTCTCTGTCACTTCTATTCTCCAAAAACATGATATGATAAGAATGAGACAGACTTGGGTGTAAGTGTTTGCATTGTGACCTTGGGCAAGTCACTTCATTTCTCTGATTTCAGGTTAATCATCTGTAAAATAAGGATAATAATTCGTTTTTTAAAATTAATTTTTATTGGAGTAGAGTTGATTTACAATGTTCTGTTAGTTTCTGCTGTACAGCAAAGTGAATCAGTTATACCTTTACATATATCTACTCTTTTTTAGATTCTATTGCCATATAGGTCATTACAGAGTATTAAGTAGAGTTCCCTGTGCTATACGGTGTGTTCTTATTAGTTATCTATTTTATATATAATAGTGTGTATATATAATGAGCTTTTCATATTCTTCCACATTAAAATCCATTGCTCTATTTGCACTCTGAATGGATCTTCTACCTCTGTATGATTTCATAACATCATGCATTGGTCATTTGGAAAACTGATCAACTGAGTTAATCAAATCTTCTAAATGTTGATATATTTTAATATACAACATCAAAAACTCAGATTCAATGATATCATGACTTATTTAATAAGAAAACTCTAATTCCTGGAAAGCCGTCAAGCTCACAGTGGTAGATACAAGTTTTCCAAAATTCTAATTTTTTCTTGAATTGTATGATGGGCAACACATTCTGTTAATTTTTCTTTTTCAAGTACCAGGCTCACTTGGTTCATTTCCAAGAAAATACTCAAGTCTGTGAAATGCTCAAGTCTGAATAATCATAATTTATCTTTCAGTCTTTCAAGGAAATAGAAACGACGTTCCATGAAAAAAGCAGCTAGTTCAGCTGGCAACTCAGTTGCACCTATGCTGTTCCTGACACAACCATTGCGCTTTGAAATGCAGCAGAGGGGCTTTATGCATAATTTCCATGTTACTACATGGGATATTAAAAAATACGTATACTCAAGGGACTAGATTTGATAAAATTAACAACTTGGGCTGTCTCATCAAGGACATTCTTCAGTGAAATTGGCATTAAAAAATACAAGTGTGCGGTGATGAAGACTAAAGACGGCTAGTACCATTTGATGCCACTGCCACGACTCCTGCTAAGGCACCAGGAATTTAACTCACTATAGCTTCTGCATCATTAGTGCTAATTTCAACACAATTAAAAAGGCAAACAATATCTTAGAATTATTATGAAAATAGTCTTCACCTCACGGATGCCCTGAAAGGGTCTCAGTGATCTCCGGGAATCTGGGGACTACACTTTGATAGATACTGGCCTAGACACAGAGTTCTCTTCATTCTTACTGAGGCTCCCATAGGTTTCTCAGCCTCCTGAGCTGTGTTCAAATGCCCGGCCTCGGGGAAAGGTGTTGGTTTGTACCCCATGTTTTGATGGGGACACTAGGAATCAGGCTCCTCCTGGTACAATCTCTGTTCCTTTGTTGCTGTTGTAGTGCAGGAACGCTGTGTAGATAGGTCATCAAAAGGCAGTCTTATCAACTCTCAGATCCCCAGCTTTGTGTATGAGTGCATTTTTTTGTTTGTTTGTTTGTTTTAATCAATTTCAGTACTTGGTGGGCATTCTACACCCTCTCAGGGACACTCATCAATATTCCAATACTGAACCCTAATCTACTTCTCACTATATTCACACGTTGGTATCAATCCCATCTTTCAGATTTAAAAAGAACAATCGCATTTTCTTTTCTACATAAAAGTCCTTTTCAAAAGGTGTATCAAAACCTCTCTGTCACTTCTATTCTCCAAAAACATGATATGATAAGAATGAGACAGACTTGGGTGTAAGTGTTTGCATTGTGACCTTGGGCAAGTCACTTCATTTCTCTGATTTCAGGTTAATCATCTGTAAAATAAGGATAATAATTCGTTTTTTAAAATTAATTTTTATTGGAGTAGAGTTGATTTACAATGTTCTGTTAGTTTCTGCTGTACAGCAAAGTGAATCAGTTATACCTTTACATATATCTACTCTTTTTTAGATTCTATTGCCATATAGGTCATTACAGAGTATTAAGTAGAGTTCCCTGTGCTATACGGTGTGTTCTTATTAGTTATCTATTTTATATATAATAGTGTGTATATATCAATCTCAATCTCTCAGTTTATCCCTCCCCCCCTTTCCCCCTTGGTAACCATAAGTTTGTTTTCTACATCTGTGACTCTATTTCTGTTTTGTAAATAGGTTCATTTGTACCATTTTTTAAAATTCCACATATGAGCGCTATCATACGATATTTGTCTTTCTCCGCCTGACTTGCTTCACTCAGTATGACAATCTCTGCATCCATCCATGTTGCTGCAAATGGCATTATTTCATTCTTTTTTATGGCTGAGTAATATAAGGATAATAATTCTTACCTCATAAGGTGTTTGGGGACATATGTGTTTAAATAATCAAATTAAGCACATAGTAGGCATACAATAAATGTTATTTCTCTTCCTTTTTTGGAAAATGTCATAATTGCGCATAATTTCTCTCAGGATATAAATGTGTTCTGAAAATGTGACAATAATAAGGTATTATTAGTCATAACAGCACCACGACATCAATAATTTTAAGAATCATTGCTGGACTTCCACCTTGGTTTTTAAAGTCTGTAAATTTGATCCTAAGAACTACCAGTTGTAGCTGCAGAACCCTGAACTGTTGTGGTATCTATAACAATAACTGCCAGTTTGGGGCTCCTTTTTTTTCTTGAAAGAGAGAATAAGGGGTTGTAGAAATAAATGTTCAGGAACCTGAGATGGAAAACTTGATAACTACTCATACAGTGGTACTTTTTATAAGCAAAGGCAAGATGGATGCCTCATATTTCACAGAAGGAATTAAAGTTAAGGGGCAGATATAGAAAAAAATCCCTTACTGAATCACTAAAAAGAATAAAATGGATCCGATGGTTTTCTCTTTTTCTAACAAGCAGTGGACCAGTGACATGAAAGCTAGGATTGCAAGAATATAGAACAATGATCTAATTACTAAGCTCTTGTAAACTTAAAGTTCATAAAACAAAATAGAGATGAGGAAATGTATCTCTAAAGGGTATCATGGAGTCTTAGGAGATGTAAAGATCATTCATCTCTTCCAAGGCCAGTCTTGCCAGTAATAGGGTGGTGATTGGCAAAGCCCTCTTATAGGTTTATGAATTCCAGGACACCCCATTTATCTGGAATTATGTTTCACAGGAATAAGCTGTTTCACAGAAATAAAAAATTTCAGATAATTAAATTATACCCCACCTGGAAGTAAGACTATTTTTTATTTTAAAATAGTGGTTTATAACCCAGGGTTCATGAATCAGTTCTAGGGAGTTTTTGAACTGCCTGAAATTATATAGAAGATTTTGTGGTTTTTTTCTCACATGCATTTTTCTGAAGAGAGAATCCATAATTTTTACAAGTTCTTCAAAACTGATAAGAAAGAAGCACCCCCCCCTCCCCAGCTTTTGTATACAGCAACTATTTGAAGATAATCTTTTCACAAAGTTTTCTTTTAGCAAAGTCTTTTCGAAGCTAGGAAAATTGAAGTGTGATATTCTGAGTGTAATGTTTTGTTGTAATATGGTTTGCTAATAAAATAGTGAAATAAAAACAAACAAACAACAACAACAAAACCCCCAAAATGGACTGTAATCCAAAAAACCCTAGGAACTACTGTTTTAAGCAATTCTTGAAGTAAAATTTTTCAAATTGATCTAACTTTCCTATTTTATTTGCTACCTATTGGGAAAATGACACATTTAGGGATATTGTTCTTCTATTAATTTATCCTTGCTTTTTAATGGTATTTCTGTCTCTTTATTCCCTGATGCATCAGTTACCTTTTTCCTGTTACCAGAAAGTTGGCTTCCAGGAATTTCTCCCTGCCTACTGCAAAGTGCTGGGAAATTAGACAACAGAGTTTGTTAAAATAATACTAAATAGGCTTTTGGTGAAAGTCTCTCCTATGAATAAAGTGTGCAGGTGTTAGTGCACAGACTATGGGGCATCTCTTTTTTAAAGTCAGGGACCAGCTTTGCATTTTTCCCGTTCTTTACTTGTGGTCTAGATGACCAAGTTGACCAGTTAATGATTACCTGACACTTGAGAGGTAGGTAAATATATTGTTTATACAATATAGAGTTCAGTAGGATGTTATTAGGCTTTGTATTAGTCAACTATTGCCACAATAATACTGCATAACAAACCATCCCGCAACTAAGTGACACACAACAATAGGCATTTGTTTTTCTTTGTTTTCAGGTCAGCTGGAGCTTTGTTAATCCAGGTGGGTTTAGTTGGGCTTGGCTCAAAACTCTGGATTGGACACAGGACTGCCCTAATATTTCTTCTTGGTCCAGGAGCTATTTGAACCCAAAGATAAGAGGACAAGAGGGATGAACATAGACGCAGGATGCCTCTTATGGCTTAGGCGTGGCCCTGCCACATTCTTACTTCCACCCACCCTCCATTGGCCACAGCAAACCACATGGTCAAGGTCAACAACAATGGGGAAGGGTAATAAATATATATATCCTCCCAAAGAAAGCAAGTGAATATTTGCTTAACAATTACTTAATTGACCCCAAGCTGCCCCTTCTTATAAGTGAATTCATATTTTTTAAAAAAGAAAAATAACTACAGATCACCTTGCTATCATTTTTAAAAAGGCAGATTAAGCATCCTAGTAAGATTCCAAAACCTCCAGAAGGAAGAATTCTTTGTTGCTGTTCATCCTAAGAGTGTAGATAATGGACCAAAAAACACCCCATAAACCCCAAACCAAACCGAAACAAAGAAAAAAAAAAAACCCAAACAAAACAAAAAAAAAAAAAAAAAGGAAAAATAACAAACTCAGTTTAATCACTGAAGGAAAAAATATTGCCAATATTCCCTCAGCCATGAGCTTTCAAATCCAATTCTGAATCACAGTTTATGGATATTGTTGTCAAACAGCTTTCTTGAGCTCTCATGGTGCGGTAATCCCACAAGGGGCAGTTTGTTTGTTTGTCATTCCAGATCATACCATCTGCTCTAAGCAATGTCTATCTAAAGTCCCCTTCTTTCCCATTATGGCAGCATCTTTGTGTAAGTAGAGAAATTTCACCTTCATAACTTATTCATGGCTGGGATAAGGATCCAACCTTGGTGAGAATCACTGCAAAGCAGCATTACCAGTCCTTCTCACTTCCTTAGGGACAGCTCTCGTTCATCTTCCCAAGGATCAATGAGAGTAGCTTTCCTTAATTTAGAACATCTGAATAGATTTAGTGGAGAAATGCTGACATTTGTATGTACTTCCTGGCTTTTGATTATTTCTTGATGTAATTTTCTCTCTTAAAACGGGGACAACATGGCCCGTGTCTTTTTTTTTTTTTTTTTTTTTGTGGTATGCGGGCCTCCCTCCGTTGTGGCCTTTCCCCTTGCGGAGCACAGGCTCCGGACGCGCAGGCCCAGCGGCCATGGCTCACGGGCCCAGCCGCTCCGCGGCATGTGGGATCCTCCCAGACCGGGGCGCAAACCCGGTTCCCCTGCATCGGCAGGCGGACGCGCAACCACTGCGCCACCAGGGAAGCCCGGCCCGTGTCTTTAAGATTTAATAAACAACAAGCCAAGGGCAGGATGTGGAACAACCTTGATGAGGAAGAGCACAGGGCTTGGCCTAAGTTGCTAAGGTTGGAATTTGGAGGCCAATAACAAGCTGTGTATCCTTGGAAAAGTGACACAACTTCTCTGAGCCAAATCTCTAATGAGAATATACTACCACCTCTCTCACAGCATTGTCATTAGTTTCACACAGATTAGTTCTCAGCTACTTGCAAAATGGAGGGTATTCTTTGGTTTTCACGAGTAGGAGAAACGAAAAGAACTTTGATTCTAGAGGATTTGAAATCCGTGGATGAATCACCAGAATAAAATGAAGAGCACTCTTTCATTCTAATCTCGGATGACATCTCTACAAAATGAGAAGAAGAGCAGAGAGAAGTGAGTTTCCAAACACCCAGATGTTACAACAATTGTTCACAGTCATTGAATGTTCACCTTTAAGTCTTACAAGTTTCGAAAAGGTTAATTCAGACAATATACTATCCCTTCTAGTGATAGATGGATGGGAGGGGTGGGAGAAGGAGAAATAAAATAGCAAAGAAGCACAAATTTGCCACTATTTTCAGGTTTCTAAATACCAGCTTTTAATGGAGAGACTGTTTATCTTTGTCAAGGTAACTATTTCACTTCTGTACGACAATGGACAAAAAACTTGTAGACAAAATACTAACTATTCTTGTTTAACATTCAAAATAATTTTTGTCTAAAATGGATAATTCTGTAATAATAGTAGTAATGAACTACTTTGAAGGCTTATCATGTAAGGCGCTATTCAAAAGGCTTCATCTGAATTATCTCTTAGATCTGCATGAGAATAAATACTAGACATTAATTTAAAATCGAGGCATTCAACACTAAAAAGTATTTAGAATACTCATACAGTCACCTTCTAGAACCAAAAATTGTTTACTTTGGGTAGTAATCCTAGATAGGAAAAAATACCAAAAAATAGTCAAATAAAATAAGTGGAAGTGGAAATACACATACAACTCAATGTCAAAACAACAAGGAATGGACTCTGGTCATCAGCATCTTACCCTTACTTCCCTGAAAATATTTTTATTGGCTTAGAAAAGAATATATCTTGTGTGTATATTTAAAAATCAGAGAGATTTTGAATTATCAAAGAAAACTTTACAGAACACTGAAACATACCAAAAATAGGCTGGGGGGAAGTTGAAAGGAAAGAAACATCTGATTGATGGTTAAATTACACAATGCTGTCACTTCCTTGGCAACTGCAGGACGTTTCTCCTTTGTGTCAAGAAACCTTTGCGGTATTTTCAACAATAAATTTGTCGGTTCAATGTGTAGCTGAAATTTTTCACTAGGGGGCAGCCTCTCACTGAAATGCAAGAGGATACTTTCTGCATCATCTGATTTCAGTAAGGAACTGGACCAGGGAGGCACACATTCTGGGTTCAGCCTCTAAAGGGAAATTTATGCGTCTATAAAATGTTGAATCAGCACAGTCACTCAGTGGCAAGTAAAGGAAGGAAAAAGTCTTGCATAACATTAAAAGCCCAGCATCAATAGATGCTTAGCTGTATGGACAGTGTGTGCTTTGAACACAAAACCTTTGCTGTGTGTGTGCTGAGCATTGGCAGCGGTCAGGAGTTTTAAGAGGGTCATAGTTTAGCCTCTTTTATAGATACACACACACGCACACATGCACACTGAATTAAAAGCCACTGTGCAAGTAAACATTTTACAGTTGGGAAGGAATTGAAACAAGGATTGATTACTCCTACACCTCTTAAACCCTAGGTTTAAACTGAGTGGAACGCTGCGGCCAGGCTGCTCCATCACTTCGTGACTTTTTTTTTTTTTTTTTCGATATGTGGGCCTCGCACTGTTGCGGCCTCTCCCGTTGCGGAGCACAGGCTCCGGACGCGCAGGCTCAGCGGCCATGGCTCACAGGCTTAGTTGCTCCGCAGCATGTGGGATCTTCCCAGACCGGGGCACGAACACGTGTCCTCTGCATCGGCAGGCGGACTCCAACCACTGCGCCACCAGGGAAGCTCTCGTGACTTTTATATGACCCTTTCTACCCACCTATTGTTTTTCCTCTTTGCCACTCTTTCTCTTGCGTTTTATATTCCTCAAGTGATCTCACCTAACAAAATCAACAGCCCAGGTCCCGAGGAGAGTCGTGACTGTGTTTTTTTAACCGGGTTCTGAATGGTCTCAGCATTACGCAGAGGCGATATTTGAAATGTGATACTGCCCAGTTCCTCTGCAGCCAGCAGAGCTGCGGGTCCTATTGTGTCTGTGATTGTAAAGGCATCTGAGAGCCCTGACACCCCTGAGCAACTGGTGTGGCCTTGTGTGGTCTGGGAACCGGGACAGAGCTAGGGTGGCCAGGCACATTGTCACCCAGGACCCTCAGGAAGCATAAGCTGGCCATAGGGGTGCTTGTGGAAACTTGAGGGCCACTCCCAGAAGCCTGTGTTGGAAATGGAGCTTTAAAACGAGAAAAGAAAAGGAATTCATTAGATTAGAGGTGGGCATCCACAGAAACTAAGGCCCACAGAATTGGTAATTTTTCAGTAAGCTGGAGGCTAGAACTTGTGGCAGTTAGAAAGCATGACGGGTGTGGCCTCTCTAGCCAGACCAGAGTTAGAATCCTAGCTCTGTCTACTACTGGCTGGAAGACTTTGGGAAAGTTACTTAACTTCTTTGCGCCTCAGGTTCTTTTTCTGTAAAATGAGTACTTAGAATAGTGCCCGGCATGTAATGAGTTTCAATGAAAGTTAGCTATTATTATTATTGATGTTATATTATTGTTATTAGGATGCAGAGATGAGGGAAGAGGACTTCATGAAAAGTGTCAGTTTCCCCAGCTGTAAAATGGGGGTAACAGTAGAACCCACTTTATAGAGATGTTGTAAGATTTAAATAAGCTACTATATGTGAAGTGCTTAGAATAGTACTTGGCAAATAGTAAGGGCTCAATAAAGTATTGTCATTGTTACTAGAAACCTGGATGGAGATAACGCTACTTTCCACCCTAAAGAGCTATACAGACATAGAGAGTGGACTTGAGGACACGGGGAGGGGGAAGGTAAGCTGGGACGACGTGAGAGAGTGGCATGGACATATATACACTAACAAATGTAAAATAGATAGCTAGTGGGAAGCAGCTGCGTAACACAGGGAGCTCAGCTCGGTGCTTTGTGACCACCTAGACGGGTGGGATAGGGAGGGTGGGAGGGAGATGCAAGAGGCAGGGGATATGGGGATATATGTATATGTATAGCTGATTCACTTTGTTATACAGCAGAAACTAACACACCATTGTAAGGCAATTATACTCCAATAAAGATGTTAAAAAACAAACAAGAGCTATAGAGTTGTGTGAGGGACGCATATGTATTTACTGCATCATCACCCCCCAGGATGCTCAGTAAATGCCTATTCATTTTATTTCTTAGCTTGATAATCCTGATACATGCTTAGTATTCATGCGTGTCAGAGGGAAAACTAATTTCAGTAATGGGGACCTAGAGTTTACATATAATCATTCCTATAAAGCAGTGGGTCAATCATTTTATGTTCTGGAGCCTCTTTGATAATCTGAAGATATCTATGGATTCTTACCCCAGAAAAAAAGCATATACCTGCCCACCATATTGCCTACACATTCAGAGGCTTTTAAGCCTGTCTTAAAGCCCATCTAGGGATTCCATAGAAATCCATGAGCCCTGGGTGGAGGTGGGAAGGCAGGGGGCTAAGAATTCCTGCAGTATACAGAAGAATATAACTGGAAGGGATGATTCTTAATACAGATTTCATCAGTAAGAATAGGGTTAGGAAGATGCCCCCAAAATCAGTACATGCCCTTAACCCGTGGTTCTCAAACTGTTGGTGGTGAAGGGAGAATAATAACCTGGATACTTATTAAAATTAAGGTTCTTGGCTTGTCCCATCAGGTATTTTAGTTGTCTTAGGCTTACTAAGCCCAGAAAACTGACTTTTAACAGGCACCCAGTTGATTTTGATGTAGGAGGCCCTTAAAGCACACTTTGAAAACTATTTCCTGACTTTTGGATGAACTTGTATCAGGTCTGAAAGACATTGGGTCCGGACTAAAGTAGAATTATTAAAAAAAAAAAATTGTTTCTATCTTAAACCTCAGTACACTATTTATCTAAACTAAGCATTCCAGTTAGTTTAGAAGAGGAAAGAAAGAGGAATAAAACTGCAGCTCTCTGGAAGGGTCTGGTAGGAGGTTTTGCTTAAGAGACACAAGTCATATCACCAAAAGATTAGATGACAGGCATTTTGGTGACCTCAATCCCATTCTTGTTACTAACACGGCTGCCTATCTTGGCTCCAATAAAGTTGACATGTACTGTGTTATCTTGTATTTTGGGACCTGAACTTATTTATTTCTTCCAACCATATTATCTGATTATGATTGCTTTTCTCAGCCAGGTGGCAAACTTGAGGTAAGGAACCATACTTGATTATTTATCTGTATTCCCCCACCTAGATACCTGGTAGGGTGCTCAGTTGATAAGTTTTATAGGCTCACTAACTGCTAAATTAACTTACAATATAACACGGTTGAAAGGCAAAAACATGGATTTCATGACTGTAATTAACATGCTTCTAGGCATGGCCATGGAGAAGGGCTTAGTGGTAGAGTGAACTCAGAATCATTTTGATTACACTCCTCTCCTAGACACACAATACAGAGGATGAAAACAAACTCTTTTAGGCTGCATCGCTGGCCATTCTAATAGTGTTGGGAAACGTTCTCTTTATATGGACCTAGTTTTTGTGGGCTCACTTTGTCTGGATTGTTCCTGACTTCTTGGATGTTCCCAAGGGCAGGGGTGGTGCCTCTTCCTTCCCTCATGTTACACTGTCGGCAGTGTTAATGGCGAACTCAAGACAGAGCAAGGGCTGAGTAAATGTTGTCTTCTGACCCCCTGAGGGCAGGTGGGGGACAGTGACCTCCCTGGTTAGTGCAGAAACCCAGAGAGTATCTGCTGACTCAAAGCCATCAGCCTCCAAAAATCAGGTTTTCAGGGCCCAGAGATGAGACCAGATATTCACCTCAATAACACCAGTGTTGGTGGCTCTGGATACAGCTGATATTATAGAGATTATTTATATCTCAAACTGTTTTTATTTTTTAGAGTCACTGTCAGATGAGCCCCTTTTTTTGTCACCCGTATTCCTCTCTCCCCAGTGTCCTCCTGTGGTAGAGGCCTCTTTGTAGGAATATTCTTGAGCTACATGGAGCACCCACCACCAAGGCCCACACTTGGGCGGACGTCTCCCAGGCCAGCACCATGATGCTGAGCTAAGGCTACAGGCTCCTCTGCTCTTTTTTTTTTTTTTTTAATTCAATTTATTTAAACTAAAAAAACGAAACCCAAAACAGTTCACCCATTTCTCTTCCAACTGCTATTTTAATACAATGAGAAGGACATGAGGGACATTTATCCAAAAATTCTCAAGCATGTAATACTGGGCCATGTTTGAAATTCCCATAAACCTCATGACTTCTGAACCTCAAATGAAATTCTTTGCTCCTACCTGAATGCAATTGCCTGAGGACTTACAAAATTTTTTTTTTAGATCCTTCTTTTGTTGGTGGCTGTTTTTAAAATGGGCTTTAAAAAGTCTGGAGTCCTAGGAATTCTGCACAGAAATGTAGCCAAACAGAAAGGCAAAGTAACATACGGCAGTGTTTTAGGCAAATATATGATAACATAAGGACAGCTTAAAAAATGAACATTGGTGCTACCTGGCAGTGCACATCCTGTGTTTTATTAAACCCTGAACATCTGAGAAACAATTTTTGGCATTCAGTACCTTTAACTCCCAGAAGAATCTGCCTTTCTAGAGAAAGGCACTTAGAATTGTCACTTAGAAGTGACAGACGACATCATCCTCAGGCCTGTGGGATCTGCTAGGAGCATTCAGCAACTGGAAAGGGAAGGATGAGGTGTTGCAAGTAATCAGGAAACTCAAACCATTTTGAAAAATGTGCAAAGATCAGCTGAGCCACTTTTACTGCCAAGAATTAAAGAATCTTTTTGAAAATGCAGTTCTGCATCAGTTATCATCTCAAGGGAATCCACAGGGTTTTTAAACAAAAGAACACAAGTAAAACCTTACACAGATAACACATAGCACATGGCCATACAAGCCTCCCTAGAAATTCACATTTTTTTAAAAAGATGACACCAGTGAACCATTGAAGATGCTTAAAACAGGTTTATTGAATTGAATGGAAGTGCGCCATGGCTGCACAGCTCTTTTCCTAGGAGGTCATTTGTAGGAGTGAGGGGAGGGGCAGCTTCAGACATTTGTTCCTGGTGAAGTCTAATTGTCAGTGTGCAAAACAATCACCGGAGGAAGCATCTATTGTTCCACGGAAGCTTGTGATCTTTCTGAAATGGGTGAAAATCAATGAGATTATAGCTGAAATTTTAGCATTGCCCTCCTCAAACCTTACACTCTTCCCTCACTATTACAAGTCTTAGTAGAGGAATTGCTCAGTGGAACACACACAAGAGCAAGAAATGGAGACACCCAAGCAGCATTTCTTTTATTCACATAGTTTTTTCAGTTGTGGGCGGGTGACTATTGTGTCAGTCAGGCTCCTCCCAGGAAACAGAAGGCACCCTCAGCCGGGGACAGGATTACGAGTCTGGGGAGAGCTGCAGGCATGGAAGAGGGGCTGCCACGAATGACGCCACTGCCAGAGCCCTGAGTGGGGAGAGGGGCAGGGGACTAGACATCAGCCTCTATCCCTGCCCTCTGAGCCCAGCCGGTGACTCCTACGGGTCAGAACTCCCTGGAAGCCAGTGGGCCAGGCAGCTGCTGATGCAGTCAATCCAAGTCAGCCTCCCAGGGCAGAGAGCAAGGCAGAGAATAGGGTAGAACAGGGATGAGGAAAAACTAACTGTTGTTCTCACACTTTGGAACAACAAACCATGACAGCAGAGTACAGTGTATATGTGCTATTTGTTAAAAAAGCAACTTAAATCAGATATTTATTCCCTTTCTTCACTATAAATCCTCATAATACATCTTCACGAACAACCCTGCCAAAGACTCCTAAAGCATGCAGGGTAGAACTTATCTCTTCCAGTCGCTTTACCTTTCTTCTACCACACGTGAGCAGAGCATGACATGCATGAGCACATTTTCAGACCTCCCTGTCTACCTGTTGGTCTTCTTTGATATGAATTCACTGTGAACAAAGACTGCAAAGCTGCACATTCTGGTCTTTGCTAGGCAATAAGCATGTATTCTACAGTCACTGTTAACGATGCTAAGATCTTGCAACCAAAACTTATTCATTGGTCCTTTATGTTAGTATCTCAGAGAGGATCATAATCTTGGACTTTGTGTAGGAAAGAGGAACTGGAATTTCAAGGCTGCTGTGGAGGTAAATAGCTGGCTGGCTGGAAGAGGAATGAGAGAGTCACTAACTGTGCAACAAACATTCATGAACCCTTGCTCAATGCTGGACAGTTTGCTAAGTCCAAGGAACACAAAGATTTAAGACAAGGGAAACAGACAAGTCCTCCAAGGAATTGCAACTTAATGCGATCAGTGCTTTAATAGAGAACTGAATAATGCCCTGTGATATTAGGAAGTGGAGCACCTGGGGAATGAAAGGATTCACAGAAGAGATGATAAATGAACTGGGTCATGGAAAAAGAGTAGGGATTTGCTAAGGGTAGGGCCTGGGTAAAGGCACGTTTTGGGCTAGTGTGGCTGTGATTGTTTGGGATGGGGTGCTAGGAGAGAAGGCCAGAGACCAAGCAATTGGGACTAGTTGGAAAAGGCTTCCTTATCTGCCATAATTTTGGAGTATCTTGAACATTTAATTTAAACATAATACATAATGCATTTTTAATGTTAACCTCCAATCTCTCCTCATTTAGGAAATAAACATCTTTCATCTTCTTTGGTCATACTAGTCCATCATTCTTCTGTGCTCCATGCCAGTTTGCATAAGAATTTAGGGTTAATTTTGCAGAGAGTCAGTAACTGCTCAATGTTTAGACTTGGATCTAAGATTAGACTTAGTTAAGCCTTCATGAATCATCTTTCCCTTGCTCAAGCTATTGCTGTCCCCAATTTACTATTGCACAGACTCAAGCAAAGCTGGAACTTAAGCAAGTTTGCTTTGTTTCAGAATATTCCCTGTAAATTGTAAGCTGCTATTGCCCAGGAAAGGTTTGTCTCTAGGTCGCTTTTACTTTTCTCTCTCTGGTTATGCTTTGCTTTGTCTGTAGGGGCAGGCTGAGCAAAGAGGGTACCTATATAAGCAGCTCATAATTTTGATGAAAAAGAGAACAACTTTCAGATGGTTTTGTACCTGAAAGTAGAAGGCAATATTTCTGCTATTTTTTAGCCTTTTCACTTTATTAGGCTTTTGTGAATCAAATGGCCTATAACTTTTTCTTAAACCATTTCATGCTCTATGATAGGTATGATAAGAATAACTTTATTTAAACTGGATTCAATTTTATTTCATAGCAAGCAAATACAAAAGGATCCTAAAGTACTTACTTAATTATTGCCCTTATTTATCCATTTTACTATAGTTATTGGCTAGCCATGAATAGGGAGGAAAAAAATGACCAACAATGGCTGGGAAAGGTGATAAATTCTAGTTGACTCTAAGTTTCTGTGATGAAGGGACAGGTTAAAGTGACCCTTGAATCATCACTAGTGGGAGTTACAAAATGGGGTCATAAAGTATTTCAGTGCAAGAATAACATTTAGAAAATACAGCTCATTGGAAAATTATGTAGCAATATTTCCCCAATTTGGTAAAATCAAACAACTCCATTTCTAAAGAATTTTAATTCCAATCTCAATTCAGGGAGCTATTTATTGGGACGTTTAAAAAATATGGTCAAGTCTGGGCAAGAGTTTAAGCAGCTTCCATGGAGCTGAGCATGGACATGACTGCCCCGCACCGTCTTGTTTCCTAACAATGATGTCATAGATCAGGTACCAGTATATCATGATTAACCAGAATCCAGCTTGTTCCAATAGACCCAGTTACTCAAGTATGTGGGACAGAGACTCCCCATAACATTACTCTTTCTAAGAATAAGGCTCAATAATGCTGCTTTAGGGAGATGATGAATATACAATCACTCACATTGCTATATCACATTAGAATTTTTATTTACTTATATCTACTCTGTGAAAAATTGCTGGCCATGACTGGGGAGGTGATCAATTTTGGTTGACCCTAAATTTCTATTATGAATGGATTTGAAAAGCTTTGAGGCCTGTACCATTTAAAAAACAAAATCTAGGGCTTCCCTGGTGGCGCGGTGGTTGGGAGTCTGCCTGCCGATGCAGGGGACATGGGTTCGTGCCCCGGTCTGGGAGGATCCCGCATGCCGCAGGGTGGCTGGGCCCGTGAGCCATGGCCGCTGAGCCTGCGCGTCCGGAGCCTGCGCTCCGCAAAATCTATGTGAATACATTGTTTGATTTCATTTTAATCCTCAAAAGGTTTTGTAATAAATCCTGGCAGTTATGTTTATCCCCATTTTATAGATGAGGAAAATGAATTCCATAGGGCATAAGTGAATAGTGTGGTAGGAACTTGAACATTGTTCTTTTGACTCCAAGGCCCTCATGTTCTTCCCCTTGTATGTCATTGAATAAAGATGGAATTTCTGATCCACCAGAAAAAGGGTGTGAATGCTGAGCTATTGCTCCAGAGGTTATGTATTTGACAGAACGCTGTTGCACAGTCTCCTGGGGCACCTGGTAACCAATGGTCCACAAGGGTGAGGGCACTGACTATATTAGACCGTGGTCTGAAGTAAAGAAACAGAGGAAGATTGGTGCCCAAACAAGGAAGCACATGAGCAAAAATCATGCTGGAGAAAGTTGTGATCCAGTTTAACAATTCAACACTTTTGAGCATGTGCTGTGTGCCAGGACCACTGCCAGGAGCTATTTCTGGCACAATTTCTGCTCTTGAGAATCTCACAGTTTGGAAGGGGAGATAATTAGAAGACAGTGTGACAAATGCAGTATGCAAAGGATGTTATGGGAGCCCTTGGTTAGAAATCCATACTCCAGCTGGAGCTAAGGAACAAGACTGGGGGAGGGAATTAGGAAATGCTTCCCAGAGAAGGTTAAGTCTTGAGCAGAAGCTTGAAGTAGAAGTAGGAGTTTATCAAGCAAAAGAAAGGGGAAGAAAGGACATTTCACCTAAAAAGACAAGGAGGTGAGTGAGGGCGTGGGAGATTCAGGTAATTGGTACATCCTGATGAGCTTGGGTTGTGGAAGGAGATGAGGCTGGAGAGAGACAGGACCAGATAATGAAAACTAGTGAATACCAGATTGACTAAGGAGTTTGTACTTTATTCTGCAGACCAGACAAGGGAAAGCTATTTCAGGTTTTGTTTTTAATTGAGACAAAATTCACATAACATAAAACTAACCATTTTAAAGTGTACGTACAATTCAGTGGCATTTAGTACATTTACAGTGTTGTGCACCAGCACCTCTATTTGGTTCCAAAACATATCATCATCCAAAAAAGAAACCCTGTACCCATTAAGCAGTCACTCTCTATTCGCCTTTCCCCCAGCCTCTGGCAACCACTAATCTATTTTCAGTCTCTAAGGATTTACCTATTCTGGATATTTGATTTAAATGAAATCACTTATTATGGGATCTTATGTGTCCAGCTTCTTCCACTTAGTATAATGTTTTTGAGGCTCATCCATGTTGTAGTAAGTATCAGTACTTCATTCTTTTTATGGATGAATAATATTCCATTGTACAGATATATCACAACATATTTATTCATTCATGACTTCATGGAAGTTTGGGTTATTTCCTCCTTTTGGCTATTGTGAATAGTGCTGCAATGAACATTTATGTACAAGTTTTTGTTTGAATACCTGTTTTAAATTCTTTGAGTATATAATTAAGAGTGGAATCCCTGGGTCATACAGTAAGTCTATGCTTAATTTTTGAGTAATTGCCAAACTGTTTTCCACAATGATTGCACTATTTGACATTCCACCAGCAATGTAAGTTGGTTCCAATTTTTTCCACAGCCACTCCAACACTTGTTATTTTCCATTAAAAAAAAATTATAACCATCCTACTGGGTGTGAAGTGGTGTCGTATTACAGTTTTGATTTGTATTTCCCTAGTGATTAGTGATGTTGAGCATCTTTTCATGTGCTTGTTGACCATTTGTATATCTTCTTTGGAGGATTGTCTATTCAGGTCCTTTACCTACATTTTAATTGGATTGCCTTCCTGTTGTTGAGTTGTTGGAGTTCTGTATATATTCTGGATGTTAGACTCATTTTTTTCTAACATCTTTATTGGAGTATAATTGCTTCACAATGGTGTGTTAGTTTCTGCTTTATAACAAAGTGAATCAGCTACACATACACATATATCCCTATATCTCCTCCCTCTTGTGTCTCCCTTCCACCCTCCCTATCCACCCCTCTAGGTGGACACAAAGCACCGAGCTGATCTCCCTGTGCTATGCGGCTGCTTCCCACTAGCTATCTATTTTACATTTTGTAGTGTATGTATGTCCATGCCACTCTCTCACTTTGTCCCAGCTTACCCTTCCCCCTTCCCATGTCCTCAAGTCCATTCTCTACGTCTGCGTCTTTATTCCTGCCCTGCACCTAGGTTCTTCAGAACCATTTTTCTTTTTTTAGATTCCATATATAAAATGTGTTAACATACCATATATGTTTTTAACTTTCTGACTTACTTCACTCTGTATGACAGACTCTACGTCAATCCACCTCACTACAAATAACTCAATTTCATTTCTTTTATGGCTGAGTAATATTCCATCGTATATATGTGCCACGTCCTCTTTATCCATTCATCTGTCAATGGAACTTATGTTGCTTCCATGTCCTGGCTATTGGAAATAGAGCTGCAGTGACCCTTGTGGTACATGACTCTTTTTGAATTATGGTTTTCTCAGGGTATATGCCCAGTAGTGGGATGGCTGTGTTGTATGGCAGTTCTATTTTTAGTTCTTTAAAGAACCTCCATACTGTTCTTCATAGTGGCTGTATCGATTTACATTCCCCCGAACAGTGATGTGTTAACATACCATATATGTTTTTAACTTTCTGACTTACTTCACTCTGTATGACAGACTCTACGTCAATCCACCTCACTACAAATAACTCAATTTCATTTCTTTTATGGCTGAGTAATATTCCATCGTATATATGTGCCACGTCTTCTTTATCCATTCATCTGTCAATGGAACTTATGTTGCTTCCATGTCCTGGCTATTGGAAATAGAGCTGCAGTGACCCTTGTGGTACATGACTCTTTTTGAATTATGGTTTTCTCAGGGTATATGCCCAGTAGTGGGATGGCTGTGTTGTATGGCAGTTCTATTTTTAGTTCTTTAAAGAACCTCCATACTGTTCTTCATAGTGGCTGTATCGATTTACATTCCCCCGAACAGTGCAAGAGGGTTCTCTTTTCTCCACACCCTCTCCAGCATTTATTGTTTGTAGATTTTTTGATGATGGCCATTCTGATCTGTGTGAGGTGATACCTGATTGTAATTTTGATTTGCATTTCTCTAACGATTAGTGATGTTGAGCATCCTTTCATGAGTTTGTTGGCAATCTGTATATCTTCTTTGGAGAAATGTCTATTTAGGTCTTCTGCCCATTTTTTATCCTGCTACTTTACCAAATTCATTGATTAGCTTTAGTAGTTTTCTGGTAGCATCTTTAGGATTCTCTATGTATAGTATCATGTCATCTGCAGACAGTGTCAGCTTTACTTCTTCTTTTCTGATTTGGTTTCCTTTATTTCTTTTTTTTCTCTGATTGCTGTGGCTAAAACTTCCAAAACTATGTTGAATAATAGTGGTGAGAGTGGAAAACCTTGTCTTGTTCCTGATCTTAGAGGAAATGGTTTCAGTTTTTCACCATTGAGAATGATGTTGGCTGTGGGTTCTGTCATATATGGCCTTTATTATGTTGAGGTAAGTTCCCTCTATGCCTACTTTCTGGAGGGTTTTTATTATAAATGGGTTCTGAATTTTGATGAAAGCTTTTTCTGCATCTATTGAAATGATCATATGGTTTTTACCCTTCAAATTGTTAATATGGTGTATCATATTGATTGATTTGCATATATTGACGAATCCTTGCATACCTGGGATAAACCCCACTTGATCATGGTGTATGATCCTTTTAATGTGCTGCTGGATTCTGTTTGCTAGTATTTTGTTGAGGATTTTTGCATGTATGTTCATCAGTGATATTGGCCTGTAGTTTTCTTTCTTTGTGACATCTTTGTCTGGTTTTG
>NC_041215.1:67040649-67053911 GCF_002837175.3 Physeter macrocephalus | reverse complement strand
AGGTGTAAAGTTAGGTTGTTTATTTGAGATGTTTCTTGTTTCTTGTGGTAGGATTGTATTGCTATAAACTTCCCTCTTAAAACTGCTTTTGCTGCATCCCATAGGTTTTGGATTGTCATGTTTTCATTGTCATTTGTTTTTAGGTATTTTTTGATCTCCTCTTTGATTTATTCAGTGATCTCTTGGTTATTTAGTAGTGTATTGTTTAGCCTCCATGTGTTTGTATTTTTAAAAGATTTCCCCTGTAATTGATATCTGTTCTTATAGTGTTGTGGTCAGAAAAGATACTTGATATGATTTCAAATTTCTTAAATTTACCAAGGCTTGATTTGTGACCCAAGATATGATCTATCCTGGAGAATGTTCCATGAGCACTTGTAAGAAAGTGTATTTTGTTGTTTTTGGATGGAATGTCCTATAAATATAAATTAAGTCCAGCTTTTTTAATGTATCATTTAAAGCTTGCGTTTCCTTATTTATTTTCATTTTGGATGATCTCTCCATTGGTGAAAGTGGGGTGTTAAAGTCTCCTACTATGATTGTGTTACTGTCGATTTCCATTTTATGGTTGTTAGCATTTGCCTTATGTATTGAGGTGTTCCTATGTTGGGTGCATAAATATTTACTATTGTTATATCTTCTTGGATTGATCCCTTGATCATTATGTAGCGTCCTTCTTTTTTTTTTTTTTTTTTTGAGGTACGCGGGCCTGTCACTGTTGTGGCCCCTCCCATTGCAGAGCACAGGCTCTGGACGTGCAGGCCCAGCGACCATGGCTTACAGGCCCAGCCACTCCACGGCATGTAGGATCTTCCCGGACCGGGGCACGAACCCGTGTACCCTGCATTGGCAGGCAGACTCTCAATCACTGCGCCACCAGGGAAGCCTGTGTAGTGTCCTTCTTCATCTCTTGTAATAGTCTTTATTTTAAAGTCTATTTTGTCTAGTATGGGAATTGCTACTCCAGCTTTCTTTTGATTTCCATTTGCATGGAATATGTTTTTCCATCCCCTCTCTTTCAGTCTGTATGTGTCCCTAATTCTGAAGTGGGTCTCTTGTAGATAGCATATATACGGGTCTTATTTTTGTATCCATTCAGCCAATCTATGTCTTTTGGTTGGAGCATTTAATCCATTTACATTTAAGGTAATTATCGATATGTATGTTCCTGTTACCATTTTCTTAATTGTTTTGGGTTTGTTATTGTAGGTCTTTTCCTTCTCTTGTGTTTCCTGCCTAGAGCAGTTCCTTTAGCATTTGTTGTAAAGCTGGTTTGGTGGTGCTGAATTCTCTTAGCTTTTGCTTGTCTGTAAAGATTTTAATTTCTCCATCAAATCTGAATGAGATCCTTGCTGGGTAGAGTAATCTTCGTTGTAGGTTTTTCCCTTTCATCAGTTTAAGTATGTCCTGCCTTTCCCTTCTGGCTTGCAGAGTTTCTGCTGAAAGATCAGCTGTTAACCTTATGGATATTCCCTTGTATGTTATTTGTTGTTTTTCCCTTGCTGCTTTTAATATTTTTCTTTGTATTTAATTTTTGATAGTTTGACTACTATGTCTCTTGGCATATTTCTCCTTGCATTTATCCTGTATGGGACTCTCTGCATTTCCTGGACTTGATTGACTATTTCCTTTCCCATGGATCATCTTTACTATCATTACTCTAAATTCTTTTTCAGGTCGACTGCCTATTTCCTCTTCATTTGTTTGTTCTGGTGGGTTTTTACCTTGCTCCTTCATCTGCTGTGTGTTTCTCTGTCTTCTCATTTTGCTTAACTTACTGTGTTTGTGGTCTCCTTTTTGTAGGCTGCATGTTCATAGTTCCCATTGTTTTTGGTGTCTGCCCCCAGTGGGTAAGGTTGGTTCAGTGGGTTGTGTAGGCTTTCTGATGGAGGGAACTGATGCCTCTTTTCTGGTGGATGAGGCCTGATCTTGTCTTTCTGGTGGGAAGGACTGCGTCTGGTGCTGTGTTTTGCGGTGTCTGTGACCTTATTATGATTTTAGGCAGCCTCTCTGCTAATGGGTGTGGTTGTGTTCCTGTCTTGCTAGTTGTTTGGCATAGGGTGTCCAGCACTGTCGCTTGCTGGTCGTTAAGTGGAGCTTGGTCTCAGTGTTGAGATGGAGATCTCTGAGAGAGCTTTCACCATTTGATATTACGTGGAGATGGGAGGTCTCTGGTGGACCAGTGTCATGAACTCAGCTCTCCCAGCTCAGAGACACAGGCCTGACACCCGGCCAGAGCACCAAGACTCTGTCAGCCACACAGCTCAGAAGAAAAGGGAGAAAAAAAGAAAGAAAGAAAAAATTAAAAAATAAATAAAACAAAGTTATTAAAATCAAAAATTATTAAGAATAAAAAATTAAAAAGTAAGACGAAAGAAAGAAGAGAGCAACCAAACCAAGAAATAAATCCAAAAATGATAACAAGTGCTAAAAACTATACTAAAAAATAAAATAAAATAAAAGGACAGACAGAACCCTAGGACAAATGGTAAAAGCAAAGCTATACAGACAAAATCACACAAAGAAGCATACACATACACACTCACAAAAAGAGAAAAAGGAAAAAAAAATCTATATTAAGCCAAAAAAAGGAAGAGAGCAACCAAATCAATAAACAAATCTACCAATGATAATAGACTCTAAATACTAAACTAAGATAAACATAAAACCGGAAACAAATTAGATTCACAAAGCAAATCCCAAGTCTACAGTTGCTCCCAAAGTCCACCATCTCAATTTTGGGATGATTCGTTGTCTATTCAGGTATTCCAGAGGTGCAGGGTACATCAAATTGATTGTGGACATTGAATCCGCTGCTCCTGTTGTTGCTGGGAGAAATTTCCCTTTCTCTTCTTTGTTCACACAGCTTCTGGGGTTCAGCTTTGGATTTGGACCTGCCTCTGCTTGTACGTCGCCTGAGGGCATCTGTTCTTAGCTCAGACAGGACGGGGTTAAAGCAGCAGCTGATTTGTGGTCTCTGGGTCACTCAGGCCGTGGGGAGGGAGGGGTATGGAATGTGGGATGAGCCTGCAGTGGCTGAGGCCGGCGTGATGTTGCAGTAGCCTGAGGTGTGCTGTGTGTTCTCTGGGGGAAGTTGTCCCTGGATCACGGGACCCTGGCAGTGGCGGGTTGCACAGGCATCTGGGAGGGGAGGTGTGGATAGTGACCTGTGCTTGCACACAGGCTTCTTGGTGGCTGCAGTAGCAGCTTTAGCATTTCACGCCTGTCTCTGGTGTCCGCGCTGATAGCCACGGCTCGCACCCGTCTCTGGAGCTCATTTAGGCGGGCCCCTCTCCTGTGCACCCTGAAACAATGGTCTCTTACCTCTTTGGCGGGTCCAGACTTTTTCCCGGACTCCCTCCCAGCTAGCTGTGGTGCACTAGTCCCCTTCAGGCTGTGTTCATGCAGCCAACCCCAATCCTCTCCCTGGGATCTGACCTCCAAAGCCTGAGCCTCAGCTCCCAGCCCCCACCCGTCCCGGAGGGTGAGCAGACAAGGCTCTCGGGCTGGTGAGTGCTGGTGGGCACCAATCCTCTGTGCAGGAATCTCTCTGCTTTGCCCTCTGCACCCCTGTTGCTGTGCTCTCCTCCGTGGCTCCGAAGCTTCCCCCTCCACACCCCTGTCTCCTGCAGTGAAGGGGCTTCCTAGTGTGTGGAAACTTTTCCTCCTTCAGAGCTCCCTCCCAGAAGTGCAGGTCCTGTCCCTATTCTTTTGCCTCTGTTTTTTCTTTTGCCCTACCTACCTAGATACGTGGGGAGTTTCTTGCCTTTTGGGAAGTCTGAGGTCTTCTGCCAGCATTCAGTAGGTGTTCTGTAGGAGTTGTTCCACATGTAGATGTATTTCTGATGTATTTGTGGGGAGGAAGGTGATCTCCATGTCATACGTGGGGAGTTTCTTGCCTTTTGGGAAGTCTGAGGTCTTCTGCCAGCATTCAGTAGGTGTTCTGTAGGAGTTGTTCCACATGTAGATGTATTTCTGATGTATTTGTGGGGAGGAAGGTGATCTCCATGTCTTACTCCTCTGCCATCTTGAATGTCTCTCTTAGATTCTTATTCGAGATAAGATTTGCAAATATTTTCTCCCATTCTGTGTTATCTTTTCACTGTCTTGATCTCTTCACCATCTCTTGATAGTGTCTTTTGATGTACAAACACTTTAAATTTGTATAAAGTACAATTAATTTTGTTATTGTTTTTGTTCTTTGGGCTTTTTGTGCCATATCTAAAATCTATTGCCAAATCCAAGGTCATTAAGAATTTTTCCTATGGTTTCTTCTAAGAATTTTATAGTTTCAGCTCTTACATTTAGGTCTTTGATCCATTTTAATTTTTGTATATGGTGTGAAGTGTATGTCCAACATCACTGTTTTACATGTGGATTTCCAGCTCTATCAGTATCATATTTTGAAGAGACTCTTTTATTCCCATTGAATGGTCTTTCCACCCTTGTCAGAAACCAATTCACCATATATATTTATGCTTTTTTTCTTCACTCTCAATTCTAGTCCATTGATCATATGACTATCCTTACACCAATACCACACTGTTTTGATTATTGCCTTTGTGGTAGTTTTGAAAGTGGGAAATATGAGTCCTTCAACTTTATTTTCTTTTTTCCAGATGATTTTATCTATTGCAATTCCATATACATTTTAAGGTCAGCTTTATCATGTCTGCACAAAATGCTGTTGGGATTTTGATAAGGATTGCATTGAAACTGTACATCAATTTTGTGACACATTTTTATCCAGGTTTCCTTTCATTAATTCTTTGTCCATGATGTCCTTAATCTCTTTCAGTATATTTAAGATAGTAGGTTGAAAGTCTTTGTCTAGTAAGTCCAATGTTTGTGCTTCCTTGGAGACAGTGTCTATTGATTTTTCTCTTTTTTCCTCTCAGTGAATGGCCATACTTTCTGCCTCACACTTTTTTGTTGAAAACTGGACATTTTAAGTATTATAATGTGGCAACTCTGAAAATCATACTCTCTCCCCTCTCTGGGCTTTGTTGATGCTCCTTGTTTTGGGTTATTGTTGTTTGCTTATTTAGTGGATTTCTAAACTATTTTTATAAAGTTTGTATTCTTTATCATGTGTAGCTACTGAAATCTGTGTTCTATCAGCTTGGTGGTCACCCAGTGTTTTGATAATTTCCTTAAATGCCTGGAGGCAAAAAAGAAACAAACAAACAAACAAAAAACTCTTCCAGTCTTTGCAGATTGGCTCTGGTTGGGGGGTACTTAAAGAGTTAGCCATGCTATTTACAACTCTGTCTTTTCCTGTTTGTTCTGAGTTTGAAGGTCAGTCAGAGGTGAAAGCTTAGGGTCTTCTCAGGACTTTTCTGAGCATTCATTCAGCTCTGGGAATGTGTGTGGTCTTTTCAATTCCCCAGTATATGTAGGAGCCTCTAAATTCCCTATCCTCCCCTGTATCTCCTTTCCTTATCTCTTCTTTCCCCAGGCTTTTCAGTTTGTCTGTTGTTTGTCCTGACTGTTATCCCTTGCCTCAGGCTCCTGTGGTCAATGCTTTTGCTTTTAAATGCTTTTGCTTTTAAATGCTTTTGGCAAATGCCACCTGGGGAAGTCACTCCAACATTTGGAATGCTCTGAGTAGAGCAAAACAAAGGCATGCCCTTGTATTGGTCGTTTAAGGAGCCACCAAAGAAGCTGAAACACACAACCACAATTCTTTCAGACTTATGTCTATATTGCTTCCTCTGCCACAGACAGCTTATATACAGCTACCATCTTCATGGCTGCTCTGGGGAATGAGGGATGGTAGGTGGGCAATACAAAATGTCACAGTGCTCTTACCACAGTGCAGCAGCTTCTTTATCATTAAGTTTTTCCTAGTTGTTGTGAACATTTGACTAGATTCCAGTGTTTTGCAAAACTTGATTCTTACACTTTGTGCCACCTTCTTAGTTGCTTCTTTTTCTCTCATGTATTAACAATTTTTTTTTCATTTTGGTAAAACATATATAAATAAAGCTTGCTATTTAAACAAGTTTTTAGTGCACAATTCAGTGTCATTGAGTACATTCACAGTGTTGTGCAACCATCACTGTCTATTAGTTGCTTTTATGAAGAGGTGGAGCTCTGGAATTTTCCACTCTGCCATTTTCAGTGATGTTATTTTCTACTTCAGGTTTTTGAAGAGGGATATAGTGTGGCATGATGTGTGTTAGAAAAGTTAGAGGGTTAGTGACTAAAATTTTATTGATGATAAAAATATTTGTTAAGATATAGGGTACCCTGGACCTCTTGGTACTACTTTTTTCTACTTCCAGTGAATCTACAATTATTTCAAAGTAAAAAGTTAAAAAATATAAATAATGTATTTCAGGATCTTATATGTGTTTTAATTCAGATATTTGAAGGGTAAAAGCTTAAATTCAAAATAGCAGATCAAACCAGAGGCAAAGAAGTACAAAGAGAAACAGTATACATAGTTTCCAAGAAAATCTTGGGATCATGCTTGCCATTGCACAAAAGAGCAGTCAGGATAGAATCACATTGAGAACTGAACAAGTCTGAAAGAACATTTGGCTTGATTTGAAGGAAAAAAAAAATATTGGGTTGGAATGGGTGTTAAAACAAGCTCTCACAGGACCAGGTTTGTCATCATGCAAACAAAATATAACTGAACAACAACAAAAACAAATTAGCAAGAACCAAGGAAGAAGAAACTGGACCTCAAAAATAAATATATGCTAGAGGAAAGGGATCAAAGCCTATTCTAGGTATCATACTATAAGAAAAAACTTTTTCCTCTACCTTCCTACGTTCAGGAACTGAGCTCCTGCAAATTAAACTGACAAAAGACAGATTAACAGGAGAAAAGTCATACAAATTTTATTTGATGTTAATATTTTAATTTTTAGGTGTATATGGGGTTCTCACAGAAAAGGAAGTGAAAACCCAAAGACAAGGTTAGGCTTGAGAGCTTATATACCATTTTAACAAAAAGTGATGCATTTGCAGACAAGTGACAAGATGAAGGAAAAGTATTTGGGCTTCTAGGAGTGATAAATTGTGGGAAAATGAATATGTGGCAGGGGGAGAACTAATGGAAGATAGGGTTATTTCAGTAAGCTTTATTTATGCAGATTCAAGTCAGTGCTGTCCCCAGTGATGAGTTGCCTCCTCTTCCAGGTATTGGAGAGGAGAGAGGGGACACCTTCACAAAGGGAGATTTATACCCTGTCTTTAAGGCATAAAGGGGGGAGAGGAGAGAGTTTTTTCTGCATCTGTTATTTCCCAATTTCCTTCGGCTCAAAATAATCCTTACACCAAAGTAGCATATTTTGGGGTGGAATATTCTGATCCCCTTCAGTACTTTAAGGAAAATGGAATTTAATACAGAGAATTAGATGCTCACAAAACCATTAGAACAGAAGAGCAGGCTGTACAGGGGGACAAGTAATGACTTCCGGAACACAAAGGATAGGACCCTTATGGGGTGCTGCACTCTCAATCACAAAATATAAAATAGGGGTTAAGAAAGCCAGGATTAGGAAGACACAAATACTGCTATCAAAAATGCTTCTTGACAGCCCCCAATAAAGTGTAGTGATCGGGCCTGGAACACGGAGTTTGACATCCACCACCCTCACAGCTCTTCCTGCCCCATGAAGCTGGAGACTGGACACTGGCATTTCCATGACACTGTTTCCCAACAGCAACAAAAGTCACGAAGGTATAATAGTTTGTGCTTCATTTCCACCTTCAAAATCTCATGCAAGTGCATCTAGTTGTGGAAATTTATTCACATCCAGGACCCTAGCTGCAAAACCGGGGAATGTACTTTTCAGCTTTGCAGCCTCTGCAGTAAAGAAACCACACAGGAAGGAAGTGGGAAGAATGTGAAGTGCTAATTGAGTACATTCAGCCCTGGTAGTTGAGATATTCTCTCTATTTTTATCTGTTCCTTTGACTGGCAGTTCTATTACACCAAAATCAGAATAAGAAAGAAAAAAAAAACCCTTACCTTAGAGATTATTTTATTCTAACTTGATAATTTTGCAGATGAGGAAACGGAGACCCAGAAAATTTAAATGACATGTTCCAGGTCTCACAGCTAATTAATGGCAAATCTTAATTCCTGGTCTAGGATCCTTTCCAGACATTTAATTTATTTATGTATACCCTCTTTTGTTCCAAAGAGAATTTTAAACGCCTTACTGATATAAAAAATATAGTAGAATAAAATTCTTAAAAAATAAGTATTAAATACGAGACACACAGGGAGTGGAGGGGAGTCACTCCAAGGATCTGGGACTGCAGCAGGCAGGAGTAGATAATTTAGAGCTCTGAAGAGTAAGCAAAGACTCAGCTTGTGATTTGATCTAATTTTAAGGTGTTTGATTAATGAATTTGACCTCAAGTTTGGTATGTTTAAAAGGGTTTCTTTAATGTAAATTGGTGCAGCCACTACGGAAAGCAGTATGAAGAGTCCTTAAAAAACTAAAAATAGAGCTACCATATGATCTAACAACCCCACTCCTGGACATATATTTGGAGAAAACTCTAATTCGAAAAGATAAATGCACCCCAATGTTCATAACAGCACTATTTACAATAGCCAAGACATGGAAGCAACCTGTGTCCATCAACAGATGAATGGATAAAGAAGATGTTGTACATATATACAATGAAATATTACTCAGCCATAAAAAAGAATGAAATAATGCCATTTGCAGCAATGTGGTTGGACCTAGAGATTATCATACTAAGTGAAGTAAGTCAGACAGAGAAAGACAAATATCACATATGTGGAATCTCAAATATGATACAAATGAACTTATTTACAAAACAGAAACAGACTCACAGACACAGAAAACAAACTTATGGTTACCAAAGGGGAAATGTGGTGGGGGAGAGATAAATTAGGAGTTTGGGATTGGCAGATGCAAGCTACTATGTATAAAATAGATAAACAACAAGGTCCTACTCTATAGCACAGGGAACTATATTCAATATGTTGAGAGTTCCTTTATATTTTACCAAACACACAAAAAGTTCCTCAGTCAAAGGGCCTTAAAAAGAATAGTGATTCCTTAAAAGCTGTTTCTTCAAAACACAGGAAGCCCCAAAACTGAAGGGACCCCACTGGAAGTTTAGTTGGTTAAGACAGCACTGATTTGCTCTGCGGAAGGGGTAACCCAAGCCCTAAAGGGATGGAGAGATGTGTCTCATAAACATAGGTCTGCATTTCAGTCGGGGCTATCTGCGCATGTCAGAACTGTCAGCCAGTGGACACAAGATGATTTAGGGAGTGAGCGGATATGCAGTGCTGCAATTTGATTTCGTGATTAATTTAGAAAGTGGTAAATAAAATTGCCTGTCAAGAGCCAAATAGCAAAAATAGAATGAACACCAAGTATAACTTATTAGCTTTGTGCTTCTGTAAAATGTATTTTGGAAATCTTTTTTTTCTTCTTACCGTCTAGCTCCTTTCCTCCGCAGTAAAAAAAAAAAGAAAAAATTTTTTTTTTCCCAGAACACAATTTGATGTTCTCTCCAACCTGTTCCTCTAATTGCAAGTAAACCCTGGGGGAGTAATCTTTCCAAATGCCAGAAAATAAGTTAGTGTCCAAGGGAATGGCAAAGCTGGAAATGTGAGTAATCACCAGACCAGCTTTTTCTGCTCCAGTACAAAAGAAGTGTTGGGAAGATGGGATCAACCATGATTCCCAAACAGAAACCCCGGGTGTTCATTTCCCTAAGAAAATAATTGTTCTACATTCTTTGGATCATTTGACAAACTGCTTCCTGATCTATTGATTTACTGCCACACTGAAAGTAATAAATCAATAATCAGCTTGTTGAGAAAGCAGGGAAAAGTAGTGTTAGCTTAAGGAACTACATAAGACTTTAAAAAGGGAATTAGGGCTTCCGTGGTGGCGCAGTGGTTGATAGTCCACCTGCCAATGCAGGGGACACAGGTTCGTGCCCCGGTTGGGGAAGATCCCACATGCCGCGGAGCGGCTGGGCCTGTGAGCCATGGCCGCTGAGCCTGCACATCCAGAGCCTGTGCTCCACAACGGGAGAGGCCACAACAATGAGAGGCCCGCGTACCGCAAAAATAATAAATAAATAAAAAGGGAATTAAGTTTTTGAAAGGAAAAAATAATGCATTTGGGAGGGTCTTTAGGGACCAAAGAGAAGACCACATAATAAAATTAGAAACTTACATCTGATTAGTTCCATGCCGCTTGCATTTGGCATAGGTTATTATTGCAGGCAGGAAGCTAAGAGTTCACTGCGATACTGGAGCAGTGGTCCATGAGCCAGTCAAGATGATCAGACATGGGTGTCGGAGTCGGAGTGTTAGATTCACAGAAGAAACGGTGGCATAAAGAAAGAAGTTGCTTTGGCATCAGAGAGACCTGACTCTGAATCCCAGTGGTCACTTACTAGCTGAGCTTGCCTGGGCAAGTTACTTAAACTCCTGACCCTCAGTTTCCTCATTTGTGAAACTGGAATAACAATGTTTTTCTTCACAGTGCTCTTATGAGGATAAGATATAATGCCTCAGAAGTGGTTGGTACCTTGTAGATAATAAATAGTAGCTATTATTGTTAACTAGGGGACTTTTGGAGCCATGGGGCATAAATTAGGAAGGAAGAATATCAGGAAGCTGATTTAAAAAAATTATAAGGTTATAAAGTAGTTTCTAAATTACAGAGAAACCAACAAGTTAAGAAAAGCACACGATAAGTAGTTAGAGTCACTGGAGGGAAGTCAATGATTTATTTGAGGAAAATGGTGTCCAGTTTATCAGTAGAAAGCTATCTGACATTTGTGGGAAATGGGAGAAAAGTCAGGTCAAAATATAAAAATGCAGAAACCATTAAGTGGATGAAATGGAATGCTTGGTGGTATGTGAGGGAGGGTCAGTGTGAAATAAGTGGTCTTGATATAATTGGAGAAAGATGGGTAACAAATGGTATATCTAGGCTAGAGTTCAGGGAGTTGTATCATTCTTTGTGAAATTACCATTGAAAAATACCATTAGAAATGACATCAGAATTTTTTCTAAGCAAGTATTCTCTCTGAAATCTCTGCCGGCATGAATTTCATAATTACAAAAAAATTAAAAACAATAAAAATAGAAAAAAAAGTGCTTGACCAGTGCTGAAAATCAGTTTCCCAATGAAATTGGGGAAGCTGGAAAGTGAGGTCAGGTAAGAAATTAAAAACTTCTATTATCTACCCATCAGTTGTCAGGCTTCCTAATTCAGGCTGAAATGCAGAGATGAGATTTTAGGATGAGACAAATGACTAATTCTAACAAAGTCAAATAACCCTGCACAACATAGAGTGTTTGCGTAATGAACAGGAACTGGTTTAGTCAGGTGGTTATGAGTGATCCTTTATGTAATGATAGCAGAATCAATTCAACATTTTAGCAGGTAGGGTAAAGCCAAAATCACCCTTTTACATAAAATTCAAACACTAATTAGAAAACTTGGTAAATAGATTTTAAAGCAACATTTTAAAAAACCCCTAAAGGCTGACTAAAAACATGATTATAAGCACATGAAAATTATTCGCCAAAGATAAAATGTCCAGGTATTAGGGGTGAACTAGAAATTAAGTGACTAAATAATTCTAGAAGCACATGGCAAACTTCTCTGAAATTAGTAATACCAAGATTGTTTTTAGATACATCAAATCAGCAAGCTACATAACTATGAAAAAGTTATGTGTATGTATGGAAAAGAAATAATGTAATCCAATTAATTCATTTATTCTTTTCTTTTTCTTGACTAGAAATGTGAACAGCACCTAAAAAGAAAAAAGAATTAATTCAGAAAAGACAGATTTTCTCCCTTTGCTCTTTATTACCTGAAAAAATTAGAAACACTGCAAATTTTTAATGAAACCCAATTTTAAGGAAAACTGTTTGAAAAAGTTTCATAGCCTTTTTTCTTTTTTCCCCAAAGGAAGATGTTATGGAAAGATGTTAAGGCTGCATCCCACTTCCAAGTTAACTTTGGAAGCAGACAGTTGTGAACTACTAAGAAAAAAGTCAGGATGAAGTTAAGATCACTGGGAGTGGCTGATTCCCACCCAAGATCTTTGAATGGACTTTAGGTATATTCAGTATATATTCCCAGCTGTTAACTGAGCCACTCTGCCAGTAGTTGGAGGGTTGCCCATGTGACTCTAAATGCTCTGCAGCCATGGTTGAACCTCCTGGTAAGTCTGTGGAATCTGTCATGAAAGACAGGAAGAACCATACCCTTCTTGGGGAGAAAGGCAACAATGTTAATATAAAGAAAACTGTCTGGGATGAATCTGCTAGATGTTTCTAGAAATAGTTTTATGGGATTTGTTTTCAATCATGAAAGTAATATACATTAAAAAAAAACTGGGAAAAGCAGAAAAGTATAAAGAAGAAAATAGAAATCAACTATAATCCCCCTACACAGCAATAACCATAGTAAAATTTTAAAGTATATTCTTACAGATTTTCCCCCATATATATGTTCTCTGTCTTTCTGTACATTTTGTATAAAAAGGAGATAGTACTATTTTGTAGTCTGTAGTTTTCACTTAGAAACATGAAATGCAAATCTATCCATGTCAATAAATATAGATACATATCATTTTTAATGTTTGGATATTAGGTAGTTTAACTAATCCACCTTTTTGATAATTAGATTATGTTAGGTCACATAATTTAAATAAATATTTAATTTACTTAAAAAAAACAGTTCAAAATTTGGCTCTCAGTATGTTCTTTTGTGTATTAATCGATACAGATTTCTGAATCATAGTATACTCTCAGCCTATAATATTATGCTCTGTGCAGCATCTAGCACACCAGAGATGATAGAGTATCTTTTTTCAGTTTTTTTTGAGAAACATACACCACTGTATAAGTTTAAGGCATGCAGCATGATGGTTTGATTTACATATATTGTGAAATGATTACCACAATATATTCAGCTAACATCTACCTTCTCATATAGATATAATTTTAAAAAATAAGAAAGAAGAGAAAAGGAAAAAAAAATTTTCCTTGTGATGAGAACTCTTAGGATTTACTTAACTTTCCTATATATCATATAGTGGTGTTAGCTATAGTCATCATGTTATACATTACATACCTAGTAATTATTTACCTTATAACTGGAAATTTGTACCTTTTGACTACCTTCCTTCAATTCCTCCTGCTTCTCCCCTTCACAAGTCTGGTAATCACAAGTCTGATCGCTTTCTTTCTTTCTTTTTTTTTTTTTTTTTTTTTTTTG
>NC_041215.1:67029752-67040553 GCF_002837175.3 Physeter macrocephalus | reverse complement strand
GGCATGTGGGATCCTCCCGGACCGGGGCACGAACCCGTGTCCCCTGCATCGGCAGGCGGACTCTCAACCACTGCGCCACTAAGGAAGCCCCTGATCTCTTTTTTATGTGATATTTTTTTTTAATTTTAGATTCCACATATAAGCAAGATCATACACTATTTGTCTTTGTCTGAATTATTTCACTTAGCACAATGCCTTCAAGATCCATCTATGCTGTTGCAAATGGCTGGATATCCTCATTTTTTATGGCTGAATAATATCCCATTGTAGATATACCCCACCTTTATCCATTCGTCCATCAGTGGACACTTAGGTTGTTTCCATGTCTTGGTTATCGTAAATAATGCTGCTATGAACATGGGGGTGCAAATCTCTTTTCAGTTTAGTGTTTTTGTTTCCTTTGAATATATTCTCAGAAGTGGAATTGATGGATCATTTGGTAGTTCTAGTTTTAATTTTTTGAAGAACCTCCATACTGTTTTCCACAGTGGCTGCCCCAATTTAAATACAGTCCCCCCAACAGTGAATGATAGAGTATTTAAATCCATTAGTTGGAAGGGATTTTAGAACTTTGGCATTCAATATTTTACCATTAAAACAATGCTAAGCAGAATATCCTTGCTTGGTTATCTCTTAGGGTGAATTCCTAGAAGTTAAATTTCAATCCCACAGGGGATGCACATTTAATGCCTTTTGATACAGACTGCTAAATAGACCTCTTGAAAGGTGAATCAGTTTACCCCCATGCCCCATTTCCCCACACCTTCCTCAATGTAGGAGAGCATTATTCTGTTTAATGTTTACAAAGCTA
This sequence comes from Physeter macrocephalus, assembly GCF_002837175.3. Classification (NCBI taxonomy): domain Eukaryota; kingdom Metazoa; phylum Chordata; class Mammalia; order Artiodactyla; family Physeteridae; genus Physeter; species Physeter macrocephalus. The sequence continues at coordinate 67,039,742 of NC_041215.1, read as the reverse complement.
ATACGTTAAAAAATGGCATCCTACCCTAATTAGCAGTTCTTAAATTACTAATAAAGTTGAATATCTTCTTATAGCTATATGTCTTTTTTTTTTTCAAGAAATTGTTGGTATATATTCTTTCTGTGAAATTTCTGAGGGGGTATTACATGGTGAAAACAATGGGAGAATCAACTGACAGTTTATTTTTAGAGAGATAACTATGTTTCTTGGAGGGCAAGGACTTGTTGGTTATGAATTGGTCTTCTGGACTCACTGCTGACTTATGTTAAGGATTGGGCTGTAATTTGTAGGGAACGGCTTGTTTGACATGAATTATCTGAAAAAGAAAGGGTACTAGAGACTTAAAATAAGTTGTTGGACCTTGAGTACAGGAATATCTTTCAAGGCTGTGTGAAGAGATAGAAGAGTGGCAGCTCACTGTAAGTCTCACAGTGGTGGCTGGGAAATATTTACCTTATTAATTAGACTTTCAAAAACTTTTCACTTTTACTCAAAGTTTTGGTTTTTTTTTAACTGCAGTATAGTAAATTTACAATATTGTGTTGGTTTCAGGTGTAGAGCAGAGTGATTCAGTTTTTTTTCTTATTACATTCCATTATAGGTTATTATAAGACACTGAATATAGTTCCCTGTGCTGTATAGTAAATCCTCGTTCCTTATTATTTTACGTGTAGTAGTTTTTATCTGTTAATCTCATACTCCTAATTTGTCCCTCCCCACATCCCTCTCCCCTTTGGTAACCATAAGTTTGTTTTCTATGTCTGTGAGTCTTTCTGTTTTGCATGTAGATTAATTTGTATTATTTTTAAGATTCTACATGTGATATCATATAGTATTTGTCTGTTTGACTTACTTCATTAAGTATAATATTCTTTAGGTCCATCCACGTTGCTGCAAATGGCAATATTTCATTCCTTTTTATGGCTGAGTAATATTCCATTATGTTTATTATTATATTATATAATATATTATATATAATGGTATTTTATATATATACATATATGTGTGTATATATATGTGTGTGTGTATATATATATATATATATATATATATATATATATGCATATATAAAGCATCTTCTTAAACCAGTCATCTGTTACTGGGCACTTGGGTTATTTCCATGTCTTGGCTATTGCAAACAGTGCTGTTATGAACATTGGACTGCATGTATCTTTTCAAATTAGAGTTTTTGTTTTTTCAGATATGTACCCAGGAGTGGGATTGCTGGATCTTCTGGCAGCTTTATTTTTTTGTTTTTCAAGGAGCCTCCATACTGTTTTCCATAGTGGCTGCACACTTTTGCTCAAAATTTAAAAAGAAAAAAACTAATGATTTTTGGATTAGTTAAAAATTAATTTAGCATACAGTAAAATTGACATTTTTGGCTGTGTACTTCCATGAATTTTAACACATGGGTAGATTTGTGTAACTACCACCACAGTCAGGATGGGGAACAGTTACATTTCCCAGGAAACTCCCTTGTGCTAACGCTTTGTACTCACCTCTCCTCCCACCTCTAACCCCTGGCCACCACTGATCTGTTTTCTGTCACTTTAGTTTTGCTTTTTTGAGAGTGTCATATAAATGCAATCATTCAGTATGAAAACTTTGAGACTGGCTTCTTTCACTCTGCATAATGCCTTTCAGATTCATCCAAGTCGTATGTACCAACGGTTTGCTCCGTTTGCTCCTTTTTATTTCTGAGTACTATTCCATTGTATGGGTGTACCACAGTTTGTTTATCTACTCACTTATTGAAAGACGTTTGGTTCATTTCTAGTTTTCAGTGATTATGAGTAGAATTGCTGTAAACACTTTTGTACTGGTTATTGTGCGAACATAAGTTTTTATTTCTCTAGGGTAAATTATGTAAAAGTGGGATTTCTGGATCATGTGGTAAATATACGTTTAACTTCATAAGAAACTGCCAAAAATGTTTTCCAGAGTGTCTGTATTATTTTTATATTTATACCAGCAATATATATGTGATCCAGTTTCTTCACATCCTTGTCAGCATTTGCTATTGTCAATATTTTTTATTTTAGCCATTTTAATAGGTGTATGGTGTTATCTCATCATGGGTTTAATTTGAATTTCCCTAGTGGCTAATAATGTTGGACATCTTTTCATTTGCTTATTTGCCATCCATATCTCCTCTCTGGACAAGTATCTATTCAAGTCTTTTGCCCATTTAAAAAATTGAGTTGTTTTCTTGCTTTTGAGTTTTGAGAATCCTTTGTATATTCTGGATACAAGTCCTTTGTCGAATATGTGATTTGTGAATACTTTCTCCCAGTTTGTAGATTATCTTTTCATTCTCTTAACAGTGTCTTTAATAGAGCAAAAGTTTTTAAATCTGATGAAGTCTCAGGATCGGTATTGAATACTCCATGTGGAAGCCGGTTCATACTCAATCTCCCAATCTCCCCCTCATCTCATCCCCATATATTTGGTCTCCACATCCAATTCCCAGTACTCTCCTCTCACATCACTCGCTCAAAAAGTTAGTTCAAACTATTTACTATGTAATATAAATATATACTTCAGTTGCTTTTAAAATCAATTCAACATTTGGCATGTTCATTATGCACTTTCATTCATACATATTTCTGAGTCATTCTACCTGGAAGGTAGACACGTGGTCTTTTTCATCTTTTGCTCTGAGCCACACCTAGTGTATCAGAAGATGAGATTATAATCACTGGAAGGGATTTTAGAGCCCTGGTAGTAAACATGTAGTCTGTGGATCAGCAGCATCAGCATTACCTGGGAGCCTGTAAAAAATTCAGACTCTCAGACCCTACCCTAGGCCTATGAGTTAGAATCTGCATTTTAATGAGATCCCCAGGTGCACATTAGTGTTTTCAAGCACAGCTGTAGAGCTCATCTGGTTCTCATTCTTATTTTCCAAACAAAGAAACTGAGGTCTGGAGAGATCAAGGATGGCCCCGAGGCCAGCGGCAGCTGGTGCTAGAGCCAGGATGAGAACCTAACCCTCTGACTTCAAAGCCAGTGTGTTCTGCACTGCACCACGTGCCTCTGGCATTTTGGATGAAAGCGACCGCCTAAACTTCTCCTATCTCATCCTCAGCCATGCATGGAGCATCAGCATTTGTCTTGATATGGTCTTTCTCCAAAAAGTCTCCCTTTACTCCTTATTCCCCATATCCCCTAGATATATCCCACTTTCTAATTGCAGACTTTCAAATTTTTCTAATGAAATGAACTAAACACCCTTTTGGGGGAATAAAGTGATTTTTTCCCCTTGCATTTGTTTACTTCTCTGTAAGCTCCTGAGATGGCTAACGTTGCTAGTTGTTAATCACACCATCTGTTCAAACAGCACTTCGAAATCATTTGATTCATACTTTTCTTTTTAAGGAATTTTTTTTCCAGAACAATATGTTTGTGTTACTCCCATCATTTGGCAATGCAGTATGAGCTATTTAAACTTTCCTATTTATTGTAAATGGCTTTTCGATCAGCAAATATTTTTTTAAATGTGCATACACCACAAAAAAAAGCTGTGTCTACTGACTTTTCAAACGTTGGAAACAGTAGAAAAATCTGTTCCAGTCTGTCTGCTGTCAAATTTTTAACTATCTGATTATATTTAAATGTTTAGGAGGATGATTTATCTGACCGACCCTGAGAAATTTTCCTCACTAGCCCTGAAGATGGCAGTGCTGTGCAATTTAGTACAACCCTTCACTTCCCCACCCCTCAAAAGGAATTTCTGGAATGGTACAAACCAGGGGAGGATTCGCTAAATCTGAACCTCCTAACAATTAGCGTAAACCTCTTCTGAACCCTGGGACAATTTGGTTTATTTTTTGGTCCTTTTGTTTTTGTTTTTGTGTAAAGCTGTACCCCATGCGTTTCCTGTTTCTAGCTGGGATCAGAAATGGAAATAGTTTAAATGTTATTCTCATATCACGGATAACCAGGAAGTGCCTATACAGTTTACTGAGAAGCTGGTTTTCACTGTTTTTTTTTTTTTTAATCCTAACAAAGGCTCAACCCAAGATAAGTGGGAGCTGAGAATACGGGAGGTTTTGAATTCCTACTGGGACCACAACTCTGGGAGCTTGCCTCTCCTGGTTTCCTCTCCTCAACAACAGAGGCCTGTTTTCTGGCATTCTTTAAATTTCATTAGCAGGGTCTGGAACATGGATTTGGAGGGACACATGCTCAAGCCCCAGACAGGATAAATTTCTGGGTCCTGTCATCATTAAGGTGTGGGCACAAAAACAGAGGAGGATGGAAGTGTATAGATATATCCAACTTACTTTTGAGACTTTCAAAATTTGGTGACAATTAAACTAACCAGAAAACATTTATTGAAGGCTTAATTATGTGAAAGGCATTATATTAAGTGCTGTTATAAATAATAGCCAGCAATATTTATGTGCCATGAGCCAGCCCCTTGCCAAATGCTTTAGCACCTTTTCATTGAATCTTCAGCAGAACTATATGAGGCAGGTACTATACACATTTTTTTTTTTTTTTAACATAAGGAAACTGAGGGACAGAGAGGTTAGGAAATGTGGCTCAGTTCACGCAACTTGTAAGTAGAATTGCTGAGATTCAAGTCAACTCTCCCAACCCCAGAGCCTGTGCAATCAATTGCTGCCTTGTATTTTGATTCAGAGATGATGACATAGCATAGACATCAAGCTTTCAAGTTAGAATCAGACATATTTGGTACCCATTTAAGAATGCCAGAGAAAGGGAGACCTAGATCCCAGTAGCATTTTCCTTCTGCTAAATATGACATAGTTGTAAAGAAGCCAGGCCTCGGTGAATATGTCTGTCATTTGAGTGGGGAAGTGGCACGTGGAAATCCTTCTCCAAGGTGCAACAGCACACTGAAATGACCCAAGATATCTTTTCCCATTGTGATCTATTCAAAGAATTTCTGGGGCAAAGATTTGCTAGTAAAACTAGGGAGACCAAGGATACCCGGTTGGGACTGTAGTTTTAGATACACAAGGATAAAACACACCATCATTTTCAAACTGTTTTTTCCCAGTATTTTGTACCATCTCACAAGCCCAGAGGATATCTCAGACTGGTTCTGTTTAATCCCCTCCCAGTTCATCTTTGTCATTAAAATCTAGATGTATAGCTACAGGCTCTTTGGTGGGGCTAATGACGGACTCTGAGAGGGCTCATGCCAAGCAGTACTTCCCAGAATTTCTGCTGCCAGTGTCCTTGTCCCTGTGGTGAGCCACAGCCACCCCCCACCTCTGCAGGAGGACCTCCAGCAGCAATAGAATATTTTATCAGCAGAAGCAAGAAGAACTACAATCCTGTGGAACAAAAACCACATTCACAGAAAGATAGACAAAATGAAAAGGCAGAGGACTATGTACCAGATGAAGGAACAAGATAAAACCCTAGAAAAATAAAATGAAGTTGAGATAGGCAACCTTCCAGAAAAAGAATTCAAAATAACGGTAGTGAAGATGATCCAGGACCTCGGAAAAAGAATAGAGGCAAAGATCAAGAAGATGCAAGAAAAGTTTAACAATGACGTAGAAAATTTAAAGAACAAACACTTGAAGAATCAAAGAACAAACAAACAGAGATGAACAGTACAATAACTGAAATGAAAAATACACTAGAAGGAATCAATAGCAGAATAACTGAGGCTGAAGATAAGTGACCTGGAAGACGGAATGGTGGAATTCACTGCAATGGAACAGAATAAAGAAAAAAGCATGAAAAGAAATGAAGACAGCCTAAGAGACTTCTGGGACAACATTAAATGCACCAACATTCATATTATAGGGGTCCCAGAAGGAGAAGAGAGAGAGAAAGGACCTGAGAAAATATTTGAAGAGATTATAGTTGAAAACTTCCCTAACATGGGAAAGGAAATAGCCACCCAAGTCCAATAAGCACAGAGAATCCCAGGCAGGATAAACCCAAGGAGAAACATGCCAAGACATAGTAATCAAATTGACAAAACTTAAAGACAAAGAAATATTATTAAAAGCAATAAGGGATAAATGACAAATGACATACAAGGGAACTCCCATAAGGTTAACAGCTGATTTCTCAGCAGAAACTCTACAAACCAGAAGGGAGTGGCATGATATATTTAAAGTGATGAAAGGGAAGAACATAAAACCAAGATTACTCTACCCAGCAAAGATCTCACTCAGACTCGACAGAGAAATCAAAAGCTTCACAGGGGCTTCCCTGGTGGCACAGTGGTTAAGAATCTGCCTGCCAATGTAGGGGACACAGGTTTGATCCCTGGTCCGGGAGGATCCTCCATGCCACAGAGCAACTAAACCCGTGTGTCACAACTACTAAGGCTGCTCTCTAGAGCCCGCGAGCCACAAATACTGAAGCCTGCACGCCTAGAGCTCGTACTCGGCAGCAAGAGAAGCCACTGCAATGAGAAACCCGCGCACCACAACAAAGACCCAACACAGCCAAAAATAAACAAACAAATAAATAAATAAATAATATTTAAAAGCTTTATAGACAAGCAAAAGCTAAGAGAATTCAGCACCACCAAACCAACCAGCTCTACAACAAATGCTAAAGGAACTTCTCTAAGTGGGAAACACAAGACAAGAAAAGGACCTACAAAAACAAACCCAAAACAATTAAGAAAATGGTAATAGGAACATGCATATTGATAATTACCTTAAATGTGAATGGATTAAATGCTCCAACCAAAAGACACAGGCTCAGTAAATAGATACAAAAGCAAGACACATATATATGCTGTCTACAAGAAACCCACTTCATACCTAGGGACACATACAGACTGAGAGTGAGGGGATGTAAAAAGATATTCCATGCAAATGGAAATCAAAAGAAAGCTGCAGTAGCAATACTCATATCAGATAAAATAAACTTTAAAATAAAGAATTTACAAGAGACAGGGAAGGGCACTACATACTGATCAAGGGATCAATCCAAGAAGAAGATATAACAATTATAAATATATATGCACCCAACACAGGAGCACCTCAATACATAAGGCAACTGCTAATAACTATAAAAGAGGAAATCGACAGTAACACAATAATAGTGGGGGACTTCAACACCTCACTTACACCAATGGACACATCATCCAAAATGAATATAAATAAGGAAACAGAAGCTTTAAATGACACAATAGACCAGAGAGCTTTAATTGATATTTATAGGACATTCCACACGGGAAAAAATGTAAAAAACACAAACACATTGAGGCTTAACAATACGTCACTAAATAAGCAAGAGATCACTGAAGAAATCAAAGAGGAAATAAAAAAATACCTAGAGACAAATGACAATGAAAACACAACAATCCAAAACATATGGGATGCAGCAAAAGCAGTTCTAAGCGGGAAGTTTATAGCAACACAATCCTACCTCAAGAAACAAGAAAAATCTCAAATAAACAATCTAACCTGACACCTAAAGGAACGAGAGAAAGAAGAACAAACAAAACCAAAAGTTAGTAGAAGGAAAGAAATCATAAAGATCAGAGCAGAAATAAATGAAACTAGAGAAAAAGAAAACAATAGCAAAAATCAATAAAAATAAAAGCTGGTTCTTTGAGAAGATAAGCAAAATTGATAAACCTTTAGCCAGACTCATCAAGAAAAAGAGGGAGAGAATTCAGATCAATAAAATTAGAAATAAAAAAGGAGACGTTACAAAGGACACTGCAGAAATACAAAGTATCATAAGAGACTACTACAAACAACACTATGCCAATAAAATGGCCAACCTGGAAGAAATGGACAAATTCTCAGAAAGATATAACCTTCCGAGACTGAACCAGGAAGAATTAGAAAATATGAACAGACCAATCACAAGCAATGAAATTGAAACTGTGATTAAAAATCTTCCAACAAACAAAAGTCCAGGACCAGATGGCTTCACAGGTGAATTCTATCAAACATTTAGAGAAGAGCTAATGCCCATCCTCCTCAAACTCTTCCAAAAAATTGCAGAGGAAGGAACACTCCCAAACTCATTCTATGAGGCCACCATCTCCCTGATATGAAAACCTGGACAAAGATACTACAAAAAAAGAAAATTACAGACCAATATCACTGATGAATATAGATGCAAAAATCCTCAACAAAAGACTAGCAAACAGGGCTTCCCTGGAGGTGCAGTAGTTGAGAGTCCGCCTGCCAATGCAGGGGACACAGGTTCCTGCCCCGGTCCGGAAAGATCCCACATGCTGTGGTGCGGCTGGGCCCGTGAGCCATGGCTGCTGAGCCTGTGCGTCCAGAGCCTGTGCTCCGCAACGGGAGAGGCCACAACAGTGAGAGGCCCGCGTAACACACACACAAAAAAACAAAAAACTAGCAAACAGAATCCAACAACACATTGAAAGGATCATACACCATGATTAAGTGGGATTTATCCCAGGGATGCAAGGATTCCTTAATATATGAAAATGGATCAATGTGACACCCATATTAAAAAGTTGAAGAATAAAAATGCTATGATCGTCTCAATAGATGCAGAAAACGCTTTTGACAAAATTCAACACCCATTTATAATAAAATCTCTCCAGAAAGTGGGTATAGAGGGAACCTACCTCAACATAATAAAGGCCATATACAACAAACTCACAGCAAACATCATTCTCAATGATGAAAAACTGAAAGCATTTCCTCTAAGATCAGGAATAAGACAAGGATTTCCACTCTCACCACTATTATTCAACAAAGTTTTGGAAGTCCTAGCCACAGCAATCAGAGAAGAAAAAGAAATAAAAGGAATACAAATTGGAGAAGAAGTAAAACTGTCATTGTTTGCAGATGATATGATACTATAACTCAGAAAACTATAAGACACTGATGAAAGAAATCAAAGGTGACACAAACATATGGAGAGATATACCATATTCTTAAATTGGAAGAATCAATATTGTGAAAATGACTATACTACCCAAAGCAATCTACAGATTCAATGCAATCCCTATCAGAATACCAATGGCATTTTTTACAGAACTAGAACAAAAAAATCTTAAAATTTGTATGGAGACATAAAAGATCCTGAATAGCTAAAGCAATCTTGAGGGAAAAAAACAGAGCTGGAGGAATCAAACTCCCTGATTTCAGACTACACTACAAAGCTACAGTAATCAAGAAAATATGGTACTGGCACAGTGGAACAGGATAGAAAGCCCAGAGATTAAACCCACGCACCTATGGTCAACTAACCTATGACAAAGGAGGCAAGGATATACAATGGAGAAAAGACAGCCTCTTCAATAAATGGTGCTGGGAAAAATGGACAACTACATGTAAAAGAATCATTTTCGGACACTCCCTAACACCATACACAAGAATAAACTCAAAATGGATTAAAGACCTCAATGTAAGACAAAACATAGGCAGAACACTCTATGACATAAATCACAGCAAGATCCTTTTTGACCCACCTCCTAGAGAAATGGAAATAAAAACAAAAATAAACAAATGGGACCTAATGAAACTTAAAAGCTTTTGCACAGCAAAGGAAACTATAAACAAGATGAAAAGACAACCCTCAGAATGGGAGAAAATATTTGCAAATGAAACAACAGACAAAGGATTAATCTCCAAAATATATAAACAGTTTATGTAGCTCAATATTTAAAAAATAAACCCAATCAAAAAATTGACAGAAGATCTAAATAGACATTTCTCCAAAGAAGACATACACATGGTGAAGAGGCACATGAAAAGCTGCTCAATATCACTAATATTTAGAGAAATGCAAATCAAAACTACAATGAGGTATCACCTCACACCAGTTAGAATGGGCATCATCAGAAAATCTACAAACAACAAATGCTGGAGAGGGTGTGGAGAAAAGGGAACCCTCCTGCACTGTTGGTGGGAATGTAAATTGAAACAGCCACTATGGAGAACAGTATGCAGGTTCCTTAAAAAACTAAAAATAGAACTAACACATGACCCAGCAATCCCACTACTGGGCATATACCCAGAGAAAACCACAATTCAAAAAGACACA